>NC_053452.1:75843793-75878303 GCF_015227805.2 Hirundo rustica
CTAGCTCAGGACAGATATGCTACCTACCTGTGCCACTCAGTGGTTAAAATACCAGTGCTGAACAGAAGCATGCTTTTGGACTGGTCAGTGCTTTTGTTGTGCCATCTGGAAGCACCCAGCACATGGCCCAGAGAGGATCAGCTTTTCAGATTTGATGCAAAGCCTTCCCATAGATTTGGGCTAACTGCGAGAAGCAGAAGCCTTCTTGGTATAGAATAGGAGGAGCATAGAAAAAAAATCCAGTAAAGTCCCTGTTTTCTTAAGGGTATGTCTTGGCCCTTTTATGTTAGATGTGTTAAACAGATTTTGATTTTTAGCCAGAGGTATTGCAGTGATTATCTAAGCAGAAATACATAGGAAATTTTTATCTTTTTACAGACTGCAGAGCTATCAGAATGCCATACCTAGACACTTCTAAAATATTCCAGCTACCTGAAGACCTACCTGATGCTGATTATTGCAAAGTTTTGTTAGTATCCACCAAATGAGGCAGTAGATATCACAGCACAGAATAAGTAGATTCTGGCCCTAAATTAGAACATAAATTCTCTCTATAATTAACAGGAGCCTAACTCTGAATCTGAACTTTGGATGGCCTGAATCCAGAAACTCTGCCAACATGACGGGAAAGGGGGTGTCAGGAAAGAAGGAAATATTTGGATTTTCTTGGGTTTACTAGGAGCCATAGTTGCCAGAGGATATAGAGGAATAGAAAATCTCTAAAAATCTCACGATTCTGGTCCTTGCTCTGCAGCTGGGCTTATAGTTCTCCTTGAGACAGTTGCCTCTTCTATGCCTTTCTGTATCTGTTAATACAGGTAAAGAGAATTACTCCTTTCACAAAGCAGTGTATGAACAGTGTTATGCAAGATCTGTTGTTATTATCACTATTTGCAATATTTGCTCCAAAAGTACCATGGTAATATTTTAAATCACTTGATTAGAAAAAATGAGAATACCTGAACTGAAACAGAATATACTGGCGATCAGAAGAGCACATCCTTTAGAGGACAAAAAGTATAGATTTGAATCCCAACAGGGTGCTCCACAGGTTGTTTAAAACTTTCTAGTCTTGAAGAAAGCTTTCACCTGCTTCTCACCCCTCAGTTGTTCAAGTTTTCCTTTGTTTTGGACCGTTCATCCATCTTGGTACAAGACAGCCTTTGTACTGAGAATATTCTTCCACCCTTGCAGATAAAGGGTGGAAGGCTCTGTTTATCAAGTGATTGACACATTTACACTTTTTATATAAATTAATCTCCTGACATCTCTAGATTAAAGTACAGTTTTTCCTGGCCTACATCTTCACACTACTTGCAACATCCTCCTTGATCTTAGAAAATGCAAAGTGAAGCTGATTCAAATTTCTGTTCCGAACAAGGACAACATTTTAGTCATATTCCTTTTCAGTCTGTTCTGCTGCCATAAAAACAAATTCAAAGGTCAAAGAACACATAGGAAGAATTCTGCTCTTTATGACTTCCCTTTTTCAGACCCCCTGGAAGTCACAGTATCTTCCTGAGATACACATTAGGCACAGCGTTGGAAATGATACAATCCAGGCTACTGAAGAACATGGTGGTAGACCAGGAAAAAAAACAAACAAACAAACCAAACTTTATTGCACATCCTTTTGCCTTTCTTCAATGTGGCCGTGAAATTTCTTAATGAAATTTGCAAATTTATTCAGTGTTACACGACATAATTAAAATACCTTTTCTTCCAAATTTTCCTCACAGTGCCAGATCTCAATCCATAACTGTGTTCCTATTCTTTGCCCCTACTATATGAGTGTTCTCCCAACAGCTTTGTCTTTAGCAAATATGTTTGCTGTATTTATAGATGAATAAAGCTAAATGTTGCAAAATACTGAAACTATTCCATACCAAAATTTTGAGTTATGTGTACCTTTTGTGCTATGTTTTAATCTGGGTCAGTCTGATTGAAAGTAGATTTTGATGCTATTTCACTTCTTGCTGACACAGACCATATATTTATAATTTTAACTAAAACCTATGATAAATAATTACAAAATTTTCAAAGTAGCAAAATTTTTCTGGATTTAATGTTCTTGAGATTCTCTTCTCCATTGTATAAAGACAATATTCTTTTTTGGTATCTGGTTTCAGAGAGTAGAAGAGTCTAATACTTTATTACTTTACAGTTCTGTGATGCTTTCACTGTACTATTGAACCAATCATATTCACCACCAGTATTCATTTTATATGAAAAACTGAAATGTCCCATGAGTAAGTTCTGAGACCTTTTATGTGGTTACTGTTGCTAAGGAAACCATATCCTTGATATCCATGTGTCCAACATGTCAGCCTCATTTTGCATCTAGCTATCCATGAGCCAGCACTGCAGCATGGAGTAAAGAAAAAAGAGATGTGAACAAGACAAAAGAAGCTGAAAACTGTTTCCTATCAAATTATATTTGCATACCTATTGGAGTTAATTCTGGGTTTTTCTACATTACATTTGCCTTGTTGCTTTGATACACAATAGTTGCTTGCAATAGACTGAAAAACAGTCTGTAAAGGTGCAATAATGGTTCCTATTCAGGTAGCAAACTGTAATCTGTGCTAATCGCCATCAGGCAGGAAGATAGTCCTTTCTCAAGTTCCAAAGAGGAGGATGAAGTCCAAATACTCATCCTTGAAAACATATTTCATACGAAATTCTGCAGCACCAAAAACATGTTGCTGGCAGTAAAACAACAAAACAAAACAAAAACAACAACAACAAAAAACCCACAATGCTTTCTTTAACTTTAAATTAAAAAAAAAAAACTTAAACCAATACTTTTTAATTATTATTTATGAATGAATGTATGTACTCCCTTATCATCATATTTGCTTAACTTATAATGCAGTACGCTTAATTTAAATATACCATAGAAACTTTTTGAAAGTCTAATGGTACAATACCATTAGAGATAAACCATTATCTCAGTTTCTCAGAGGGTCAAAATACAGATTTTTTGTGTACTTTACTTCTCAAAATTCAAACAATGCTGAGTGACTAGTAGACATTTATATCTTCAAAAATCTCCTTTTTTTTTTTTTTTTTTCAGATGTACCTACACTGACTGATTTGTCAAACACCGTGTCAAAGACAGCAAAACTAGCTTTACAAAAGTGGCTGTGTCTACGTGCACAGTTAAGTGCTCTGAAGGAATGCAACATAGATTTATCTGCCTACCCTGCCCCTATCCTTGGCACATTTCCTCTCTGAAGACGTGTCATTATTAAAAAAATAAAATTATATAGGTCATATAATAAGTTGAATCCTGTATTATATACCTTATATTATTATTCTATGCTGTTTGCCTCTTTAGGCTCAAATATTGAATAAGATCTGTGTTATGCCACTTTTCAGTGGGATTGTTAGCATGGGGTACATGCTTCAGAGGCATCCTCATTTAGGGTCATAGCACCACAGGGAAATTCATTTTAGAAGAGACCTCAGGAGACTTCTAACTCAACCTTCAGCTCACAGCAGGACTGGCTCTGATGTCAAGTCAGGTTGCTTAAGGTTGGCTGTGTCTCACCATGTCATGAAAGCCTCCAAGGACAGAGCTTGGAGGCTGCCCTCCAGGAAGCCTATTTTATTACTTTACTGTCTTCATGGTGAAAATGCTTTTCTTTATTTCCTCTTTTATTTGTTTGGACCCCTGCTTCTTGTCTTCCAACCAGTGTGCCGCTGAGAAGGATCTAGCTCACTCTTCTTTATCCCACTCCATGGGTACACCAGGGGCTGCTGGTCAGGCTGCCGAAGTCACCTATTCTCCACACTGAACAAATCAAACTCCCTCTGAGTCGCATTTTGCATGGGGCTTGAGAACCTTGACATCCTTCCTGTGCTGTGGCACCCAAAACTGCACATACTATAGATTGCTGATGTATTTTTAAGTAGTAACACAAATCTTGGGGTTAAGAATTTTTTTTTTTTTTAATCATAATAAAATTTCTGTCTCTGTCTCAGTCATGCTCTAAGTCTATGTAAATACTAATTTAGGGATCAGAAAAAATTCTTTTATATTACTACTGGCTGGTCTGAAGTGGCATGGAAAAAAGAAAATATGGAATCCATGCATAGTAACCCTCTTCTATGAGAAGTTGGCACAAAAATGCAGATTTAATCTGCAAGATAAAGGGGTAACTCACAGACACCTATCGCAGATCTACCAAGGTAGGAACTTCCAACTTGGCACTGGACTCCAAGCTGATACCTGGCATTCTGCCATTAGCTATGGCTTATTATGCCCTTCCTCCAGTAGTGAATTAATGAAATTAAGGCCCATCAATTAAATTTCTCTCAGTGGCTCTTGTTAATTTAGCTGCATATCCGGTTCAACTCTTTCCTACGATATTTGGTTAGCCTGAGTGCTAGCAGGTACTGAAGCCAAAGACATTAAGCATGAATGTTATGCATGTAAACAAGTTTTAAAAAGAAAGAAAGTAACAATAGGTAAAATAACAGCACAGAACTGAATGTGCTGATGTCAAAGTATTGGCATGATGTCAGATGAAGTAAATATGGAAATAATATGATTCTAAAGGAAAGATACATGTCTATAATTATTTTTAAATTTGGAGGTTTCTTTGGTGTACTCTTGGTTTGGTTGAGGTAGGTATTGAATATCTAGGTGCCTGTGTAAGGTGATTGCCTAACATATGACTCCTGAAAGTTTGAGTGCTTTAATTGGTTAATATCTGTCCATACTTCATGAACATACACTTATCAGAGGTACTGTTAGAACAGTGTCTTTCCCTGGCTGCACAACATGATGCACAAGGGTGTTTTACTATTTGATTAGGACTCCTGGGCATTATGATCTTACAAATTATAAGCTACAATACAAAGGACTTTAATGCTATGTTTTGCATAATCTTAGTTAAGTGAACATGAATTGAAATCGCTTTTAAATTTACAAGCAGAGTCTTTGTTGACATGATCACTATTGTACAAAGCATGTAGTTATGCAATATTCCAGTAAACTTGTTGTTTTGGTTTTTTTTTCTCTGTCAGTACCTCCAGAAAGCATTCTTTCAACAAGTTTGAAAACTTTTTCTTTTCAGCCTGTATTTATGTGAAACGTTTTTCCATCATACTTATGCAGGGGTTATATCTGAAGTGAACAATGTCAGCATATTCCTGGAGATCAGTACAACTTCCAGACTGAAGCATACGCAGATACTTAGCCCCATGTTCCTTCCAGGTTTTGCATTACTAAAAAAGATTGTACAAGAAGGACTGTTGAATAAGGAGTGAAGAAAGGTCTTCAGTGTTAAAGAAATGTTAATATATAGCCAAATGGTCAAAAAATGGGTTCTGTTGCAGTAGCAGAAAGGTTGTTTTCCATTACATACACACAAAGGTTTGGAAAATAAATACATCTGCTTTTAGAGTCTTAGAAACTGTGTATATGACTAAATTATTTCTCTTTTTTTTTTTTGAGTTTGCCTTGAAAAGCTGGATGAACATGAAGATGTCTTGCCTTGTGTGTAAGATGCTGGAGTCCTGCCTTGTGTGTAAGATGCTGGATAAAGTTCTTTAGAGAAAAAGTGACGCGATATGGCAAACAGGCAAGTAATAACTCAATGCTTTCATCTTGGCTGATGTTTTTTGAATAGGCTCCTGCCTCACTGAAGGTTTCATTTTGAATATGAGACTTGGATAAAGCATTTCAACACCATGTAGTTATAAACATCATGTTTCCTTTCATATTTTATGTTAAAGCTACTGATTTCTTTTGTTTCTCAGAGAAGTAATAAAATAATCATAGACCTTGCACCATTAACTAAATCCTTTATGAGAGTTAAACATGATTTTTTTTTTTTTCAGAGTTTTAAGTGAAAGTGAAACGTGTGGCCCATTTTTAAATGGTTTGTTTTAAGCTTTTTGGGATATCTTACAACTAGCCCCTTCCCGCCACCCCCCCCCCCCAAAAAAAAAGGGGGGGGGAGCCAGTGAACCAGTGGTTTTGGTTTCAGTCCACCTGGAATGCCTAGTGACCATCTGTCAATTGAATTCCATCCAGCACTCCTCCAGTAGTAAAATAATCAATAGCAATAGAAGTAATAGCTGAGTATCAAATTGAATAATAGCTTGTATTCTAACCTGATGACATCAGTATTCAGTAATTCTTGAACCTTTCAACTCAGACTGAAGTTTTCAAACTTCAACTTTTGGCCAATGTACATTGGGCATTTTTTCAGGGCTTTTTTTTTTTTTTTTTTTTTTTTTAAATATCTTTGACTTTGCCTGTAGTTTTCTTTAATTCTTTTCTGAAGTTTGAAGGAGAAAAAAGTTAAGGCTTTTCAAGCATGTAGAAATTGAGAAAAGACACTCTTGACAGTAAACAATTACCATGACACTTTTTTGTAATCACTCTACAGCCAAAACAGCTGGGAGATGAAAGTTTAAATTTGGCAGGAAAACAGCACTAAGGAGAAGTGCTTTTGAGTGTTCTGGAGAAAATTGGTTTTGATGTGATTTTGTTATAGGCTTTCGAAACTCCATGTACTGAGCATGTAACACTAGTTTCTCATTAAGTTTCACAGGTAGATTCTTCAATAGACAATTATATTGCTTTAGATGCAAAAGTTTCACCTCGGGACATATTGATTTTACATAATCTCACAAAAAAATCTCTGCAGTGGGGAATTCCCAGAAATGTAGGTTCATGTCAGATAGATATAGTGTAACTTTACTCCAGAATGAAAATATCCATAGGCCAAAATAATGCTGCTCAAAATCCATGTTATGGTTTTGAGCACAATGTAATGCCTTATTTTATGTTTATTACTCAACCAATAAAGTAGTGTGGTTCACTTCTGTACTTTATTTGGGGTTTCAGTCTTCTTAAAAGCCACAGTTGCCAGCCATGATGCCTGTGTTTTGGAAGTTGCAATATTTTTTTTCTTTCCAGACCTATATCATTCTCCAACTCCTGGAGTGTTCTTTCATGTAAAACAGATTGCTTGAAGGCACACAGATGACTTTAAATATTTCTGCACTTCACAGTGAATTGCTCATTCACCTGAGTGTTTAACTATGTCAGTATGTTCAACATTATCATATTTAATTGGATGGTTCAACAAGATAATATGCCAGCGCGCACACAATTCAATGCATTATTGGCTCACAATAAATAAGGCAACCCTCAAATAAAACACAGGGGATTTAGCAAGAAGAAATTATGTATAATTGAGAGAGACATAAAAGCATTGGTGGTTTGCTAAAGGCTGATAACGTATCAATTCTTACAAATTTAAAAATTTGTAAAAAATAAGACCGCGAAAGAGAAAGCATTTAAAAACCATAATTAAGACAGGCAAATGCAATCTCCATTGCTGATGATCCATTTCATACCCTGACTTGCATGTGCAGAACATTTAAATGTACTCGTTTCTTCTCTAGAGGTTCAAACTTTATATTTTAAAGCCATTGCTCTCATCCCTGAAAGGTCCTCCTTGAAGGAGGATGCCAGCATCAGCAATGCAGCTATTTTCTGTTCTTCACTACCAATCTGCACAGTCACTGCTTGCCTTGATGCAAGACCAATGCTGAACAAAAACTGAGAAAAAGGGGTGCTAAAAACAATGCAGACAAACAATCCCTCATTGCTCTTGGAAACTTTTTGAGAAGTAAATTACCATTACTCGGGAATATTACTAGATCTGCAGAAAATAAAGCAGTCTTTAGGCTAATATATTAGCCTAAAGTCTTAAATAGTCTTAGACTATGCAAATCCAGATTTTTTAACTTAGATGAGCAGTAAAAATTTAACCAGTATATTTAAGAAATAATTCCCTTTTCCATTCTTTCTACTGCACAAATGGATCATTTTCATTCTCAGTTAAATAAAAAAATGCAAGAAAAGAGGAATATTTCAGCTAAATACCAAATGATCCTGAAATCAGAAATACTGCTTTTATGCCCTTGAGGTAGAGTTTTGGGTGTTTCATTCTGCTTACCAGCCACGGTTGAAACTCCCTAGTAACGTTGCTGCAATATGGACCAGGATTTTTTCCCTAATAGGTTGCTGAAATGATTAAATAACATCTGCATCAGGTGTATTACCAGAGTTGTGGAAGTACAAAGCAAGGATAAAGTGTCCAAAAAATTACTGCAGTTATAGCACATGAACAAAGTGCTGTGTCTGTGTTTTTGAAATTCTGGCACAAAAAGGTTGTGGGTTTTTGTATATATCTTTCATCAAAAATAGTGGTTTTTTGAAAGCATTTCTTTGTCTAAAAAGAGCACTGATAGGAAATTCACAATAACAGCCATAAATAAGACCTATACTGTAATAAACCTGCACATACGCCTCCAAAAGCTCCGGCTCACTGCCACAGTTAAGTGTACAGTGATACTCATGTCACAGATTTTCCTAAAGTGTTATATATTTGCTTTTTGTATACAAGGTATTTTTAAAAGAAAATTTATTTCATATACAGACAAGAATAAGACATGCTAGGACATGACTTGGTAGGCTGCTAATGTTCTTCTTAGTTGGTCAGGTCAGTGATGAAATGTATGAGTTGTGCATCATAGGATTCTGATGGGCACTGAGCTTCCTGCTCTGTCCTCAGCACAATTTGGGTGCCATATGTAAATAAATCTACTGCAGACATGAGTGTTTATTTATATATTATGCCATGCCATCTGTGTCAGATGTGCTGTGCACCCTCTCTGTCATACAGACATAAGTTGGTTTGCAGGTGAATATCTCAGCTGTAAGACTTGATAGAACGTTTCAAATGAAACCACCTCTGAGTACTTACAAGCAAATTTTACTGATCACTGCAAAACATTTACTGGTGTTTAGATTTGCCTTTTACATTAGACAGTCAAGAAAAAATTCCTTCAAACTGTCACATCCAGTATATTGCCACTGAAGTTCACTCTAATTCCATTTAGTTTCACAGGTCAGAATGCTGGATTGACTTACTTTTTCAAGTTTGACCACATCATATTTTGTTCAATGGGTTCATTTTGTGCTACTGCATCTGAAAGTCTATGCATCAGAGAAATATTTTGAAGACCTTTTTCTATTTCACCCAAGAAAAGTCACAATTGTTGCCTTGCCGTGTTCTAGGTTAATCTACACATCAATCCAATACTGAAAGGGTTTTTTTCTTTTTGTATTTTCTTCCAATAGAAAATGTTGGAAGGAAATTTCTAATCATCAAAGAAGCAAGATCTTGAAACAACCTTTCAAGGAGACAAGGCAAAAAGCTAGCCCCTCGACCAAAAGATTCATGATCTGTCAAAATTAAGGAGTATGTTGTTGCAATAAAAGAAGACAAGATACATTGACATAAGAAATTCTTCAATACATATTCCTGCTGTGGATCATCTAAGTCATGTATTAAGACTTCTATCATGCTCAAAATTCAATTATGAAACTTGTACTTCATAACAGAGTTTTTCTAAAACAGCTACCTTTAGCATTTAAATGGTCTATTGGTTATTTATCTGTAAACCATGAAAACCTTTTCCCTCTTTTCCATAATTTTCATCTATTCTTCTTATCTTTATCTGTTTAAATAAGTAATTTCATGCATATTTGAACTGTATATAGGTATGGGTTCTGTATTAGTTACAAGCATGATTCACATTTTTTCAGTAATAGATCCAAGAGATGAGGTACCTTGTCCCAATGAAGCTAAACCCTGATATAAAGGCTTTCTTCTGCTTTTCTGACTGACTTACTCTATTATCAGTCAATTGTATCATCACTTAGAATATTCAAAAATTTAGCAGTGAGAATTCAGTTCAGTGACTTGGATTATCATTAAACAGTCAGATGGATGCATGACTGAAAATCTGTCACAGTCATCTTATTTTAACCCTTTAATTTCACCACTTTTCATTCATTTGATATAAAGAGTCTGGGAGACATAAGATGTGATTTGTAGATACCATGTAAACCAATAAAAGTCTTCATATTATTTCACTGTGTTCACTACCTCTTTATCAGCATTTTAAAAATAATCCTCTACCTTAAGGTCTTAAAAAATAGATTCAAAAACTTTTGGGGGGAGTTTGATAAGTAGACCTTTAGCTTTGAAGATGAACTGATGAGGTTTTTTTCTCCTTAAAAGTGAGTATGAAAGCAAAATGGTGTATATGGTAGTGGCATTCTGCCTATTGTTTCTGAAAATGCTGTCCTGGGTATGTCTGAAATGTGTCTGGCTCTGTAGCTGAGATCAGAGGATGCACTGAAAGTGCATCTTTATGTGTGTTCATATAGAATTGTTCCAGGCAGTCCCCAACTGCATCTTATTCAAGAAATTAAATAAAAGTAGGTGAGAAGAGGAAGGAAGGGGAATACAATCAACTTCATAATCTAGGATTAGATGTGATTGATCATTGCTTTCAGTAACCCACTGGGCATTTTTGATGTTTTGTAGTAAATTAATAAATAAACAAGGCACTGTCTCTCAAACTGAAATTTGGCAGAAGGCAGTTAGTCTGGATCAATTAATGTAAAAAAATTGAAATCATACAGTAATGACACACTTTAAAAAGAACATTTAGTATTTATGTCTTAAGCTTTTAAGCAAGTCAAGAATTCCTGAGATTAAACAGATCTAATATTACCTTATTTTAATTGAATTTAATATTTTTTAATAGATGTCAGGTTCCCCTCTACATGGTTTCTACTGGTTTTGTCTCTCAAACAGGGCTTGCAATCCAGCTGCTTTGAACTACAGCCCAGAGCTATAGTTAGAGCTTCATCTACAATTACTTAAGTGACTTATTAAAATATGTTATATAGCAACTTTATTCTTGGGAAGTTAACAAGATACATTTAAAGACATTAATGGCAAAACAGGTCAAAGTCAGTAACTTCAAAATTATTTTTTCCCTGTTATGGAAGTGTACACCACCACCAGCCCTGGGTGAAAAGCAATTCTAGTCCACACCTTGGTGTTCCTATTTTTCCAATATCAATATGAGGAAGGGTAGGCAAAGGGAATTGCAGACTGAATGTTTAGACCAAGTTTCTGCTGGTGCAACAACATGGAATCAGCTGGGATGAATGTAACATAACCCAAAGTAGCCTACATAAATGTAGGCCTAAATAATATACGGACAGACAATATACATATACATATACATATACATATACATATACATATACATATACATATACATATACATATACATATACAATACCAAAAAAAGGACATCGTATATAGGTCAGACATTTTCAAAACTAAAAACATTTAGAGGTTTAGATTAATATATTCATCCTGTTGGGACTACTGGAAGACAGAATTTGAAGAAAAGAGTGCGTGCTGAGATTTGGATTCATGGAAGAAATCCTTGATCAACCATAGAAAATATCCATCATTAAGAACTCTGTCATCATGTATTAACAACATGTGGACATCTCCCTTTGATCAGAAGCCTGAGTGCAAATCACCCTCATATCAAGGTTTTAAGCAATGCAAGTCTGTGCCTCCTGCCTCTAAAAGAATGAATTTCAGTCACTGTGAATTAAATGGAAGACTAAAACTAACCTTTGTGGCAATCCAGCAATAGAAAATCTATTTATGTTATTTCACACCTCCATAGGAGAGGGTGACAAGCCTGAAGTCAAGGAAGAAAACCAGCACTTTCACAAAAGGAAGAAGTTTCTCATCTACAATGCCTGGCTCTTTAAGATGTGCCTTACTTGCTTTTGAATGCCATCCCAGAACTGTTGTTCCTCTCTTGCTAGAGGATGTCAAAGTGATGTCGTGCAGAATCATTTCCATTCTTGAAAAATGTCCTTCCTGTAACATTTTTATCCCTTCCAAATGACACTTATTCTTAACAACTCAGCACAATATTTATCTCCTTGAGACTAAGATTATACTCTGGAAAATGAAAGCTCTTTTGAAAGGCTACCAGTTCCAAATCAACATGTGCTACAACCAGGGGAAAAGAAAAAAAAAAAAAAAAAAAAAAGGAAATTTGAGCTTAAGCCAAAGGAGCAACATTGGAAGGCTGCATCAGAGGACATATACATTAAAGCTTGATTAAGTATTTAGTACATCTTGAGCTTCATGTTGCCCGGGGCACTTTTTGTGTCATTTTTATTGGTCTCCCACCTCCCAATTTATATGTCTTTGTATTTTTGTTTTACCTCATTACAGATGCTATTCCTTATAATGTATGATCTGTATTAACAAACCAACAAAGCAGAAGCGGGCTACAGTTAGTGCATTTTTCTTTATCCATTAACATTTACAGTATGTGAGATCAAGCATTGCAGACACATGCACATAAATGTATAGAGAGAGCCACACATACTTGTCAGACATTCAGGAAAATTGAACAATGCAGAGTTATTGTCGCACATCTCACACCGGGCTCCTTATCTGCATTATAACAGCTCAAGAGATATGCTCAAAGATGCTCAGAAACTCAGGCTCCTTTTGCATTTTCAGGGTTTGCAGTTTGATGAATTTGCTCTTTTAGTCTCCTGAATTCCTTTGAAAACTGAAACACTAATATCATTCAGGCTTTGTATGTCTGAACAAAATTTTTTCCCACAGGAAGGTCAGGACTTGACCTATGAAGTCAATGGAAAATGGAAATTTCCTAAATATGTTTGCCAAGAGTGGCTGTTGACAGATATTTAAATTAAAAAAATAATCAGATAGTGGTACTCATCCACCCATTTTTGGGATTGTCTGCCATAATTGCCCTGCAGGCCCAATTTCAGGTACAAAAGAGATATTTTAAAGAAATTATATTTTCAGAAATTACCATACTTTTGCTCTCATATGAAGATCACTCACTTTTGTTGTTGGACTGATTAGCTTCAGCTTCTGATATGCCAAAGTAGTACACAAATGTATTACTTGCTCCCTAAGATTCCCTGGATAGGCTTTATGTCATTTAGTTTCAATCATCCCACAGTTGGTATCCACTTCCATCAAAGCTGCACACAGCAATCCAGCCTACATTGCATATAACTGAGGCTAGGATCCCTGAATCCCCATGTTTTACAACCACGTTCTACAACTCCACGTTCTACAAACACGACTGTCATATGGAGGTTTGGATATCATTCCACTTTCTTACCCCACATGTAGGTAGAAGCAAAAAACCCTACTCATCAGGTTTACAAACCATGGAGATATTATAAACTTCATTTCCAAATTCTAGGGTTTTTATCTCTGACACCCATATACTCCCCAAAAGTCACAGCTCTCACCAAAAAAAATAGGTTTTATTCCAAGCTGGGATTTTTTTTTTTTTCTATATTAATGATGTTACAAAGGCATTTTATTACTGTCCCAGGATCTTTTCCAGCCTACAGACATTACTTCTCCTGGGGATGACAAGACACTCATATGTTTGTCTTTTATTTCTCATCTAGGTTATTGTAATTCATTACTTGCTGGTCCACTTGTCACTTTTTGTTTCGGTTGCTTACAGCTGATGCAAAATTTGGCTGCTTGATTGCTTATGAAATTTCTAATTACATTACTGCGATAATGAAATGGTTTCACGTGCCTCCTGTGAAACGGCAGATTGCTTTTAAGAGTTTACTCCTAACAAATAAATATACACAATAGGCCATTTATTGCTCACACCATTATAAAATGACCATTCCCTTGATTCCAACTGTGTTTTGGATTATGAGAATTTCAGCTATTCTTTTTTGTTGTTGTTGTTCCATCTATATGTAATACATATAACTTAAACCTTACAGAGTCTTTACTATATAAGTATTACTTTCTCAGTTTTTATGACCTATTTCTTCTCCCTACTCCTGGTCATTTATTTTAAACATATCAGGTACCAAAGAAAGATATATATCCATATATATGTCCATATTCACTGATCTTAGACAGTGAAACTTTGCTTTGATTAGGTACGAGAACCTTTTCAACTAAGTTGGCAAAAGTAGTGATGTGGTCTATAGCCTATCAATTATCCTGAAAGAAGTTTTAACAGAGCAAGGCTGAAATAGAACAGCACTGAAAATGGGGGGAAAAAATTAAAGAACATTTGATTAGAATTTAAGATTGTTTTGACTTAATTTCAGATTGATTTGAACTTAAACTTACAGTAAAGAACAGACTGTAGTTACAAAAAAACCCTAACAAGTAATGCAGTTCCTAGGTTCATTTACAAATGAAACCTTGAAGATACCTGTTGGCAAGCACTGTGGCAATGTTTTATTTCACTTGCTTGCAAAGAGATCCCTGCAATATTTAACTAGTAATTAAGAAGCTTAGCTGTACTACATCACAAGTCATGTAGATTGAAGAGGTTGCATCAAATTAATATAATCATGCTGGTGTGTATTGCAGGTAATTTTGCGATTTAAATAAGGTGTGAATTTATATTCACCCCTTCTTTTGATGCAGAAATCAAAATTTCATGAAATGAAGATGAGAAGATTGGAATACTTTATCACACAAAACAAACTTGGAGTCTGACACTTAGGAAAAAAAAAGATAAAAAGAAAAATATGAACAAGAAGGTAAAGGAGGTTTCAACAAAATTCTGTAAAAATGACTTTTAAAAACTGTCTTTAAGAAGGTGATTCAGCAATCAAATTGCTCACAACAGGTATGAAACAAAAAAGGAAAATCTGTTTTCCAGGAAGCAAGGCAAATTACAGAAACCACTGTGACAGTGTATTTTGGAGGCCAGCAGTCCAAGTGAGTTTCTACAGTCAGTCCTGGAGGAGGACTCCTTTGGTACTTCCAGAGCATGGTCCTTCCAGCTGAACCCTTAGCTAATTTCTGATGTGCCAGAAGCTCAGACATATACCAAATAAAGAATTATTTTGGTAGTATCCTATTTCTAGCACTTTCACAAAACATCATCTGGTAGACAGTACACATTTGTTCTGACTTTAAAACCATTCTGTAGTTCATAAACATAGACACACTACTCTATGTAGAAGCATCAAGTTGTAAAAATGATTGTGACTAAGCCAGTGAAATAAAGAAAAAGTAATACAGTTATGCCTGCCATCACATATAGAAATCAGAGTGCCAAATTTACATTAAATGTCACCAGAACCAGGAGAGGTCAGACAGAGATGAGTGCTCTTGCAGTAAATAAAAATTGTTGTGCCTTCTCTCTTGTCAAATCTGGCTGCTGAACCCTTATAACACATTACAATTACTTCTGAGATGGAATACAGACTTCATGCATTATATTTATTTCACTTCATTTGCATGTTAAATACATAATATTTGCATTTCTACTAAAGCGATGACAAAAACTTGTAACTCAAAAGATGTACTTTGATTGGAACTTGTAATTATAACACATAGCAGAAGTAAGATAAATTCTCAACGTACACTGGGAATTTTTTACAAGGGGGCCAGTGCTGCTTCACTGAATCATTTCTGAAAAGCACTGTGGAGGAGTGAAAATGGAGAGAAAAGAGATCCACTAGCCAAAGGGAAGCATAAGATAAAAAGAGCTTTTTAAAAGAAGTAGAAAATATCCCAAAACTAAGCCTTACTGGAAAAACTATCTCTCGGAAGAGCTCCAACTTTAAATACTCACCTACCTGACAGGAACTGGACATTTAATCTCTAATAAGTATTGGCATATAAGAAATCAATGTAGTTTTGAAATGTAATTACTGTGCAATTTACATGAAAAAACCTTTCAGTATAGGAAATCTATCACTTTGGTAACACTCTTGTGCAGGAACCTTTAAATATTCTCAGTTTGAAAGTACGTCTTAAAAATGCATTGTGACATTGCAAGATATTTGCTTTAAAAATATGTTTTACAATTAGATTGCATTCCTTCTCTTGGAAGTAAGAGATGAAGAGGAGAGCAGTTTATTCCTTCAAGATTTTTTCCCTCAGTCCTTTTAACATGAGATTTCTACTAGGAATGTGGTCTACATAGAGAATACATCTGTAAGCTACTGAGGTCAGGGAACATCCAAATGTGTGATCCCCCAGCCTGGGTTCCCATTGCTTTTAAAATAAATTTTAGCAGGACTCCTATCCCGTCCATTAGTTTTATGGTCTATGCAAAGAAATTACGGCAGCAGAATCTCTTAATCTGAAAGTTTTGATAAAAAGTACTGCAGAGTCTTATAAATTTCCTTGAACACTATTATGTTTTGTATTAAACAGAGTATTGGTATGAGGTGTCATCTATCTAAATTGCTCTGTGCTGTCATTTCACTGGTTGCTGCCTTTGCTACAACAGCGTTTAAAACCTTCTGGAGAACACTGCTTTCCAGAACAAGCTCCTCTCACACTGGATATGGGCTGCTCTACTTATGCATCATAAAGTGTAAAAGCAGAAGTTCTAACATGACTTACATACCTATAAAAATATTTGCTAGTAACCAAGGATGTGATGTTCCATAGCAGATGCCTTGTTCAGTGCCTCTCTGTAGGCAGAAGAGGCCAGAAAACTCTGCAGTATTTTAACTTGCATGTTTTATGTACTTCAGCAAGAAATTGCAATGTCTATTGCTCCTATAACTCATTCCATCAAAAATATTTATGTCAGCCATACAAAATTATAACAATATAGCTCTCCTTGAAGAAACCTAAGCCTATGTATTTCAACTGTCACTGGAAAAGTCACTGGATTGTCCAGAATGACAAAAGACAAGACAACAGGTCAGAGAATGTGCGGTGAAAATGGTCTGGATATATGTGGCATCATAATGAAGACTGACTAATGAAGAAGGAAAGGTACGGATTTGGATTTTGTGGTTTTCTATTTTGTTAGGGGTTTTTTTTGCAGTACCAAAACTATCATTTTGTTCTGGAAATTCAGATTTGTTTTTAAATACTGTAGTTTGAATTTTACTTTTGTGTGTGAAAAAGCAAAGACAAAAATGTGCTATTTCTTGAATGACCTAGCTGAGAATTTACACTTTGTACATTCTAGCCAGGAACTTATAAATATGCAACAGCTATAAACAACCAAATCTTAGTGTAGCTAAATAAAACTTTTTAAAAGCCAACAGGGATAACTACAAGGAAAATACTTAGCCTGACCTTACCGCTTTCACATTTTGACTGAGCATGAACTATATTCTTACATTTGACATAAACATAGATGCACTGTTGGAAGAATGTCTCCTGCATTGTCTGCTGGTCTATCAAATTGTTATAAACTCTTTATTTATAATATTTTTTTTAGTATTTTTGAAATAATTATTGGACACCTCCTCCCAACAAAAGATTGAAGAAAAAAACATCCCTTCTGGATAACAGGATAACTTTTGATCAGGACACAGGTAGGAAGCAAAGAGCAGGTATGCTGGCACCTGCATCTCTATGTTCCATATGTCTAGTAAGCACTCTTCCACCACTCTATTCTGATGAAGGCATGTTTTTTCAAGTGGAAGAACTGATTAAAAATTCAAAGAAATACAACAAGACTTAGCTGATATGGAATAGGGAATTTTGGAAATGTTTAAAATATTTTGCTGCATATAAAGATTATTTCCTAGTCTATCCTAACCTAAACAAACTTTAGCCTCCATAATCTCCCCTCCAGCACCCATGTGTGACTGGCAAATACAGTTGATGTCAAGAGTGTTATAACTAAATGAACCAAAGTCTTCTTCCTTGGACAAAGAAAAATACAAGTAACACATTGTTAATTATTATAAGAAAAATACAATTAACTAATTTTACTATATGATATCAAAATGAACATTTTTTACGTCCCACCATTAATTTTACAGATATTAAATGAGTACCCAGAAGAAAAAGGAAGACTGCCCACTAGGTTTTGGAAGGGGAAAAACCCATTGAAAGAAGCTTGTCAATAAAATTAATGGAAAATATAAGATGCTACAAATCTCAAGGGAGATATTGCACTAAATGTGAAGCCTTTCTTTTGCATAGGTATAAACATGCTAACCTCGGAATGATTAAATATTAGATAATACCAGTACTAGAAATATCATTGCAAGTTTAATTAACTAGAAAAATATATTTAATTGCAGCTGAATTAAAAAGCAGTTTCTCTGGACCATGTTTCTCTACGGATTTTTGTGTAGAAGAACTTTCTTCCTGTTTTTATCAATATAATTTTCTGAAAATTACAAACTTCAAAGTCAGGAATAAGCAAATCCAGAGTAAGAACTGGAGAGAACCTCAAGAAATCAGTCTTTTCATCTCTTCTCAAATACTATATATAATCTGCTATCCTTGGTAGGTATACAGCTAGCCTATTCTAAAAGACCTTCAAGTAATGGGAACTCAGTCACCCTTCTAGATCCTCTTCTCCCCATTGTTGATGACCATTATCATGAGGACGGTTTAACCTGCCAGACCTGAATTTCTACAATTCTTTTCTGTTACTTCCTGTGGTAGCCTCTCTGACATGGAAAACTATTTTTCTTTAAAATTTATTTTTTTAATCATGAAACGTCTCATAGGATCAAGGATAGATATCATCTTGCTTCCTTGCCCTCCCTTCCTTTTCTTTTTGGGCATAATTTATTTCTTCTTCTATCAAGTAGTCTGGACATCTGGTTATCTTTCTCTACCTCAATTTTTTGACATTTTCATGGAATACAAGGTCCATGTCAAGCACACAGAAGCTGAAAACTCCCCAGTGCCAAGGACAGAAGAGCCTGCCTGATGCAGAGAGGAAGAGACAAATCCTTCCCTTGTTTTGCAGGTAAGTGTATTAGCAGGCATACACTGCAAGACAGGTTTTGAGTTTTTGCTTGAAGGACAATGTATTATTTACACACGTTCAACCTCTGACTCCTTTTATAAAACTCCTAAACCTTTCTGCAGAGCTGCTGCCTAGTTAGTTGTTCCCAGACTTCTCTGTGCAATTCTGAACTGACACCTTAGAACTGAATTTAAAAGTCCTCCTTTCTTGTTGTTGTCTGTACTTCCTGTATCAAAATATGTTCATCAATACAACTTACCTCCCTTCAGGGTTCTACTGCATTCCCTTCTAAACATATACTCAGGCTGTTCAAATTTCCAGTGAGCAACAAATCCCATGTGTTGTAATGCATTAATTTGGTTTATATTGTGCTTTATCAGATTTGTAATCTGTATCGTGTAGTTTCTCCTTACTCATCTCTAACCTAACTCTTCCACTCCCACTTCTCCCTGACTGGGTGATGTCTTGTCCCTGCCTCTGGGCCCTGCCCCCTAGGGAAAAAGCCCTGGCACGGGAGGGGCGAGCTCTCTCTGGCACCAGGGAGCCATTGGGACAGCTCCAGCCAAGGAAGGCAGGGCTTGAGAATAAAAGCTGTAATATCCCACCTGGTGAGAGAGAGCGGACTCTTTTACTTTTGCCATTGACGGCTGTCTAGTCTCATGGGGAAATGCTACACCCATGAATGATCTTATAAAAATTTGTGGCGTTTTCATACCAAGAAATAAAGCTACCCAACAAAACTTAAAACCAAAACCAAACTCATCTTCCTCTTCCTTACCATTCTAGTTCTGTAGTATCTTGTAGCTCTTTAGATGGCATTCTACTTCTTTTACCTAGGGACTTTAAATGTGTCTATACTCCACACAACCCTACTAAAGGCATTGTTCTCCCTTATTTCTTCCTAATATTTTCTAAACTTCCTATTTTCCTATATTTCCTGAACCAGATTACATTCCACCTTAAATATGGAAATTATTCTGTGGTATCCTTTTAAATTTTCTATCTCCCATGTATCTTGCACTTATAATTTGTATGCAGACACTTAAAATCTGCATCTCTGTCTTCCTCCCTTCTTTAATTCATGCTGTGAATAGTCCAATACATTCTGTTTTCAAGATCTTTGTCAGCATTTTTCACATTGTTCTGTGGCATTTTGTTACTCTTCTGTCAATCTTGGGAGTAAACTTAATATTCTTACTCTTTTCCATAAGATACAGTCTAATCTCAGTCTTACTCCATATCATTGCAAGGCTGACTTATCCAGGTGGTCTGGTGAAACCATCTCTGTGGGGTGCATCCTTCACTACTACAAAATTAATGCAACTTGCCCAGCTATACCTTTAGTAATACTTTTTAGTTTGAAATTTTATTTACCAAGAGAATTCTTTGAAAAAATGTTTATCCAGGCAAAGTTCGACAGAGCAACACAGGAGTTTTCCTCTAAGTGTTAAATTAGAGCTTCCAAATGAAAGGGTTGGATGAAAATCCAGCTGTGCCCCTCAGATCAGCTAAATGCTTCTGTAGTCATTATACAAGATTGATGAGAACCTCCTTGACAGATCCTCCTTGATTTGGACAACTGAAGTTAACAAGGCTTATACTCAAATTATTCTCACAGCACTAAATAAATACAAGCTTTTTAATTGCTTATTATGCTTTAATGAACCAGTTGAACACATTTTGGTTTAATTGTTTTTCTTCATATTTGACCTTTTTTTAACCCTTTGTCCGATTTCCAAACTGTAGATATATTTATTTGTTACTAGTCTTCATGTTTTCTGTCCTTCTTAGACGTTCCAAAATAGTTCATAGTGTAGAAAACCTTGTAACAAAGTGTAGAAAACCTTGTAACAATGAACATGCATGGACTGCAGTTATCATCTTAGCTGTACTCTCAGAGTAGAAATTCCTTTTACTCTCAGGCTAATAAAGCCTTTTTTAGCCAGATTTCTTTTTGAAGGAATAGGCAGGTACTAAAGCTGCTACAGCACTGTCCTGCTGTTACTCCTCAGCACTGAAGACCAAGACAGCAATCAGGCTGGGGCCACTGGTGGCCTGGTCAGCTTTTGACGTATCAAACATGAAAGTTACTTACAGAGTCACCAGCAGTTTTACCTTTATGAAAACATACAAAGAACTGATTATAATCGATGCTTCTCCCTGCATTTAAGGTGCAAATGAGACCATGTGCTGAAGTCAATAATACAGATTTTACTTAAGAGTAAATGCGAGATAGAGAGATAAAAAGAAAGGGGGGCCAGGGGGGGAAGGAGGTTAGAGAGGGTGAGAGAGAAGCAATATATATCATCCCATGTGGATTCCTGCAATGTCCCACTGGTCTATCTCCACCCTGGCCTTCAATGGGGCAGGATCCCAGAGTATCTCCTCTGGAGGTAGCACTTCTATACTGTCTAGTCCTGGGTATCCACAGGGTGTGGTGCTGTTCCCATAATGTGAGATGGGCTGTGCATCAGCACTCACTGCCTGTCCCACAGTTTGCCGTGGAGGGAATTTTTGTCTGGATGCATTAGCCAGATCTGCCTCACAGGCCTGGAATGAGCATCTTCCTGTTGCTGTCTGCACTTATCTCAGGTTCTGTTGTGGTGGCTTATCTTATGGGGACAGCGTTTTGAGATATGCAACTGCATTCTTTAATGCCTCACAAAACACACATACAATAATATAATGAGTATTTTTCTCTTCAGGAAAACTTCCTTTTTATCTGCTGTAGTTTGAAACTAATGAATTTTACTATCATTTTCAGGTAAATCAAAGCTGATTACATTTTCAGAACTAGCTTCAAGGAGTGTGGCTGCACGCCTTTCAAAATCTCACCCGACTTGGAGAAATCAGTCAATTATTTCTATATATTTAAAGGGAATAACAGACTGTTCCACAGAGTAATTCTATTACATATATCATTCCTTATAAACACACTGAGACATAGTCAAATTAATGTAGCTGTTGTCTGTTATTTTTCATTTTTTCTTCCAGGAAACTTCCTGGGTTTTTTTCTAATTCTAGTTAAATATATCAGACTGTAAATTTTTGTATCAGAAGGTACCTGTTTGTCCTGTAAGGCAACCAGTGTGGTGAGTTTGAGCAATTAGAAGGGCATTAGAAAATTCTTGAATTGAAAAATTGTGAAATAATGACCAAATAAAATAAAAGTTTAATCAACTCATCTACCAAGCATGGAGAGTAAAGGGTGTAGCAACAATTTTGCAGAACTACAAATACAAGAGGAAATTTGAGTGAAGAGGCTATTAGATGCATTAGGAAAAAAGAGCTAGGAAATCTAGCTACAACCTGACATCTTAGTGAGGAAGAAAATAAAGTGGTTTCTTTAAGAACAAGGAGGATAAATGTTTGAAAAGTATGTCTAGGAGTGGGGTAGAGTCTCCATAATACACACTCTCTAAATCAAGTTTGGATGACTTTCTGAAATACAAGTCTGGGTTCAGTCAGATGGTTTAGGTTTGGTGCAGGAGCTGCTGGAAGTAATTCCCTAGCATGCATTATGCAGCAGGATGAGCTTTAAAATCTACTGAGAAAATGTTTGGGCCAACCTAGCAGCTTGCACACACTGATATAACTTTTTAAAAGCCAGTTGAGTTGTATTGATTTACACCAGCTTCTGATCTTGCCCTTGGAATATAATTTACTGCTGTCATTATGCAGTAACACCCAGCCCCTGCCTGTTTTCCACGCTGTAATAAGAGCAGCTGTCTTTGCGGTTTGGGGCCTGATCCAATTACACTCAATGGGAAAACTCCCATTTAGTGCAGGCACACAATTAGATGGTTACAAATTGGTCACAAATAAATTCAGACTGGAAATTAAAACTATTCCATCTGAGATTGTTTTTTAGTTATCTGGTAAAACGCTGGAGTAGCTTCACAAACAGATTAACAAGTCAAGGAACGTGTTAAAATTAAGACTGGAAATAGGGAAGGGACTGTGCAACAAACAGAAAAAGGGGTCTGCATGTAACAGTATTTTCACTGTACCCTCCTTGTCTCTGGTAGTTTGTAGCACAGGGACAGCACTCAGCTGAGGCAAAGAGGAGTGGAACTTAGATGTCTGGGGCACTTGATGTCACGGTGTCCCTAGAAGGATTTGAAATGAATCTGTTGTTTTATAATACTTTTCAGGTATTATTAGTTCTCCTGATGGGTTTTTTTAGGCAGCAAAAAAATGTGCAGGAAGAGCCTTCAAGGTGTGTAATGCTACTATAATTTGTGTGTCTTTAAATTATTCCTGGGGCCTGGAAACTGGCAGTGGTCCAAGGCAGATAGCTGGGTGGACTCCCCCTGTAAAACAATGAGATGAGCTGGGTGTGTGCTTTGGGGTCCTGCTTACTTTCTCAGGGTTAAACCATTTGCCAGATTTTATGGCAGCAGGAATTGCTTTCCTCAGGTCACTCATAGTTACTCTTCTTGGTATTTTTCTTTTACTTTGTAGTATCTTCATTTTCTTTAAAATACTGCCTCACCACTAAGGAATTTGGTGATATTCTTGATCTTGTATCTTCCTCTGGCATATTCTGGTTATGGGGGTTTTTCTGGCATTTTAGTATGTTGTAAACAATTTTTAGGGAACCGGGAAGTGTTCTGTTATGTGGTGGATTATACAATAGGCATTTCTGAACCATGTATCTACTGTAGAATTTCCTCTAGCTGTGATGCAATTGCTGAAAAGAAAGAATGAAAGCAAGACTTCTTAGTCTTGTTTTTCTATTTATGTTTTCTACTGTGGATGACAGAGTATTTTATTTCTGTCTTTTATTCCTGTCTTTTTTTTTTTTTTTTTTTTTTTTAAATTACATTTCTGTCTTTAAACATTGTGGTTTATCTTTGAAAGAGGAAGAGCACAGTCAGATACAGCCTCTATGAAAGGAGTCCAGACAAATGAGCAGGAGGCATTCTGATCCCAGGTAAAGTCAGGGCTTTTCTTTATTTGACTTGCTTATTATTCTACCGCCTCAATTATTACTGTTATTTCAGCCACACAAAACAGAAGCAGACACACTGTAAGACTAGAAGCAGTGCTGGCTCTTTCAGTAAAAAAAGGTGTGTGATGAATGTATATAATTAAGGTACCAGAGGTAGGTTTTATCTGAATAAATCTAGATATTTATAATATGATGTTAGTTATATCCAAAAATATATCCCTAAATGTAAATCAGAGTGCTGCTGACATGGAAGTGCCACTGAAGAAGAAATCTGGGGTGATGAACTTGGATATGGACATTGCTACTGCAAGCATTGAAGGTTAGATTAGGTACTTTTAATCCTAAATTCCACTATTGACTATTTTAGGAGATATCACTATAATACACTATGCTTAATGTTCAGGTTCCTTGTTTTTCTAGTTTATACAATCTGATGTGGAAAATAAATACTAAAGCTGACTTCTGGCCACGTAGAAATCTTGCAAGGATGGGAGGATAGCCAAGGTGCAAATGTGCATTACTCTGAGGCTCTTTACAACTTGCCATGTCTCAAGAAACATGGCCTGAAGAATAGAAATGTATACAGAGTACTGTTCTTTCCCTGTGAAATATCAATCACCTGGGAAAGTCACTCAGCAGAACCTAAAACTTGCTGAGCTGAAGGTGGGGAAATAGTAAACTGCTTGAAATTTCTCTCCCTGTCCTGTCAGGCATGCACAGCACATGCTAGGAGCAACTAAAAGTCTGTGTTAACATAAGACATGCAGAACCTCAACTACATATGACTCAAAGTGCTTAAATGGCAAGCACTATAGACTACCTATATTTGTTAATAATATAGAAAGATAAACCACTTGATAAATTTTTCACATTGCTCCCATATTAATTTCCCAGCCAAGAGGCATTGGAATAACTATAGATGAGAAGTAGCAGAGAATGATTTCTCTCTGTTTCATTTTTGTACGTGAGAGGAGTTTACACAAAAATGCATCCTATTTTTACTCATTATGTATAATTTTACACCTATTTTTTTCCATAAAATAATGCATATACATGCACATCTTGATGCAATTGCTTCCATTCCTCAAGCACCTATATTATCAGTGCTCAACTGCTACCCTTCAGATAGCTTTCCATTCATTATATAATAGATAAATGTGGCTGATTCCAGGGCAGCTGAATTGTTTCCATGGTTCGATTTCAATGGTAAGGGTTTATTCAGCAAGGCATTTAAGCCTGTGTTCAATTTAGAGCAATTGGTTCTCCTAATATATCCTGCAAATTAGGCACCTGTCTACATCAGTGGGAATTAATGATATGCCCGCATGTTTTTTTTTCTGAATCAAAGTTTAAATTTAAGGATACTCAGTGAAATATTGGTAAGGATTCCACTGAAAATTCAGTGGTGGCTTCAGCAATGGCCATTGGATAGAAACTATTGATGCTGCTCACAGAAGTTCCCAGAGCTTTTTTTTTTTTTTTTTTCCTAATTTGTGTTAATAAACAAACACACTATAAAAAAATATTTTAAAAGGCCATGAAAATAATACCAGGTGGAAATAAATCTTACTTTATTTTTACCTACTAACATTACTTTAATTGTGATCAATTCACAGACATTTCTGGGCAAATTGAAAACCAGCCTACAACTCAGTGAAAACACTGACAAGTTTCAAAAGCCAAAGGTTAGCTTCTTGCACACAAACAAAATTAGATGATAAATATAGTTAGCCATGTAGAATTTAAAAGTAAAAATGTCAGAGCACATACTGGTTGAGAAATATGCAATGCTCAGATTTTGACAAGCCTGGATGGCTTGTGCACCTTCTTTTAACAAAGAGTGCATTGTCTATGGAAATCAGAGAGATATTAGGAAAAGCCCCATTGAAATCAAGAGAAAGGTCTGCTTACTATGCATAAGAAAATTACATCATAAAGATACGCATGATTATGCTCCAGAAGATTTGGTGAAGCAACAAAATATACATGTAAGTTGTCAGCCAAAGTTCCTGTGGCAGATCAGCACAGGAATTTGTATCCCTTGCTTTGGAGCTTGTGCTCGGAGATGGGACCAGCTACGTGCTGCAGAGCAGGAAAGGACAGGTGTAGTGAGGGCTGCCACATCTGCTCACTCCGTTCCTACTTTTTTTTAGGTATGAATAATGGAAGATGTAGGTGTTATAGCTCAGTCAATTAGAGCACAAATACTCCCCAGAGACAATGCCAAACACTGCATCATTTCTGTCCCCAGCTGATGGTGCCTGGTTCATCTTCCCACTTGAGAATCTGCCCTGTTTTATGGCTTTGGGCCTGTGCTGGCCAAGATGGGAGTATTTATACAGAAACTATGGAAAGAAGATAAAGGGGGGCACTGAAAGGTTAAGAGAAAAGGGAAACTTTAATGAGACGATAGAAGTGCAAAATTCTTGGAATATGTGACCATTCAGAAACCTTAAAATAATTGTAAAAGATAATCCGAAAGATATAATTTTGGCTGACTGCTGAAAGCAATCTTTTGCTTAATTATATATCCAGAGGAAACAGCTATATGCATACATTACCCCTTCTTTATTTTACTGTCATGTGAAATATCATACTATTATTTTTAATAAACTTGATTGGGGTAAATGAAATGCAGAGAATGTAGCCATAGTCTGATAAATAATAGTTCAACTTATATAGAAAAGCAATATTTGATAACATGTAACACTGTGAAATCTTAGCTCTTTCAAGTTCTGCATACTGGTGATTTAAAGCCATCTGCCATTACATAAAGATTGGTCAGCCATAGCTGTATCATGTCTTCATGTGTTCTCTTCATTTATATATCATCTCTGATTTAAGTTCAGACCAAATATTTCTGAATTCTGGGGATATTGACATCTTGTGAGGTATGGAAGTAAATTCAGTACATTCTGGTCTTTGACTGGCCAAAACTTGAACATTCTTTAACATTTTCACTTCTACAACTGTAGTCCCAACCAGCCTGAGGGTTGTAGGTCCATCAATATTACCCACCAGCAGGTATAAAGCACCATAGCTGTGGAACCCCAGTCTGACTGAGCCCCCTTTTACAGCTGCAACAGAAATGTAAGTGTACGAAAGCCCAGCATAGAGCATAGCACAGAGCGTGATAGAAGTGACTGGTTTAAGGTGAAGGATCTGTTCATGTGTATCTCAGAGGAAAAATATACCCCAAATGCAGGGAAGGTAGACTCCAAATATTTGCTGACATTTTAGCATTTTATTCCCTTTTTTAAAAATACTAATTAAAATAAATA
Source organism: Hirundo rustica (assembly GCF_015227805.2). Taxonomy (NCBI): domain Eukaryota; kingdom Metazoa; phylum Chordata; class Aves; order Passeriformes; family Hirundinidae; genus Hirundo; species Hirundo rustica. The sequence continues at coordinate 75,870,686 of NC_053452.1, forward strand.
AATAAACAAATTAATAAATAAATTAAATAATACAGCCAAACAAACAAACCGCACCCCCCCCCCAACCACTAAAATTTCAGGAGAGTGTTTCTAGGGATATATGAAATTTTTAATCCCAATAAGCAAAATACCAAAGTAGATTTAATTAGCAAAATATGATTGTTTCTTCTGCCTTACTCTGATACAATCATCCGGAAAGATCAATTGGTTGGAATGTCATATAGCATGACGTTTCCTGCTGTATGATCTAGGATAAAATCACTTATCTGGTATTGTACCTCATTAATGTTATTTATTATAGTTTAATTTATTTTTTTTAACTGTACTTTGAGAAGTTCTAGCTTAAAAAAGAGCCTCACTGTTCTACAAACAGATGGCATGAAACTTCCTGATCCCAGAAAGACTATCAGTTTAAGAGGGCAGAAGGAGAACAAGAAGAGATGGAAATTATTTGTTTGTTGGCCTGGCAGGGTCTGGAACCCCTGAACTATATAGTGCCACCATCTTAGGAACCCCCTGTGTTCCCCATGCAGATTGATGAAACAATCAATATTTCATTTTATTAAAATCATAATTGATACATTCTTCATAATCCTTTTTGTGTTTCTGGAGTGCCAAAATATTAAAGTCAGAGAAAATAGATCAGAAATAAAGAGACAATATATGTTATCTCCACAATTTAAGTATTGGTGAGTTATCACTGGCACATGTTAAAATGAACTATCACTGTAAGACTAACCTGATTCTGTGAAGAAATACAGGATAGAACAATTTTTCTGCAGTCAATAAAACTTAAGACTAGTTAGTAACTTTGAAATCAGAAATTCAGTTGCTGGTGCTGGTGCTCTAATTTGCTTTTCATAAAACTACATGGGAACTGCTTAAAGAAATCAAACTTCAAGAAATCCTATTGGTTGTTCTGCATCTTGCCTCAGCCACACACAATAGCAAATACTTACAATGAGAATAGCTCCACTGGAGCAATACTAATACATTTGCCACAGCTCCCACTCTGTCATTATGCACAGGAGCCTGTGCTTATCCCTTTTTAAATTGGAGGCTCTTTTAACCAGGAATCCCCAGGATGAAACTGAACCATCTTCCTCACGGCAAAACAAATCCTTCTCTGGTGAATTTTGTTATTGTTTATTGTTACAGTGTTTTATCAGCACTAAACTGTATGAAGGCTTCAATTAGTTCTTGATGAATGATCCCATAAAATCATGTAGTTTCATTTCCCCTGCCACCAGATATTTCACTGAGTGTTATTAAATGAAATATAATTGGGACGGGATTCAGGAAACTTAGAGTCTTCCTATTTTCCTTTTGGGCTTAAGCATTACAGTGTGCCTCAAACATTTCATTTTTCAAACGTGATGGTTTTTTGTTTTAAACTGACAAACGCTCTGCAGTTCAAAACTGTTGTTTAAGGTCGCTATGCTATTAGCAGTTAAGAGTAGGAAAATACAGGTATTACAGCCATTTTCTGCACCTTTGTCCTCTGTCAGTAGCCCTGTAAATTTTGCATTATGAAGACTAAGTAAAATTTGAAGGAAAAAAAATTCCTCCCAGCTCCTGTAAATAACTACATTATATTTGTCTAGAGTGTAACTCCATTAAATGCAACAAAATCCCAGCAAGAAAGCATACAATGTTTCATACTACACATTGAACTTATGGTTTGTTATGACTTGTGTTCTGTTTTTTTGAGATAGTTTGCTTCAGCAGAATCCAGATAACAAGATTTCTCATCAAGTAGTTTAAACTTCCACTGATTTTGTCTTTCCTCTTAGGTTTCAGATCCAAATACAGGATTTACCAAGCAGAAGCCTTTGTTACATCAGTGTCTGTGTTCAGATTTCTGACATCTGGACTCCATGAGAGCTTTACAGCAATGGAAAGCTTGCTCTGAACTGAGTTATCTTTCTTTTATCAATTTCTCCCACCTGGCATAAATGCTAGCAGAAAAAAAAAAAAAAGAAAAATTAGCAAAAAATTGCCACATCTGAAGGGAGGGACTAATTTCCAGATCTCATAATGGAAAGAAATTCCTCTAACTAGTTAGACTCCTTGCAGCCTGACCAGAGCTACCAAAGTATCCTTTGACCAGTCTTACTCTCACATCGACAAGTTGATTTAGGCAAGGGATATAAATACTACTGCAACTATCAGTGCTTCACAGCAATACACAGTTAGTTTGCTGATGGGATAAATGTGAATATTGTTGTCAGACCCAAACATATAAGTAATTTCCAAACAGAAGATGACATTTTCAGTAAGAAAAAAAAAAAAAAATAGACAAATATAAGACTATTCTATCATCAAAGAATTATAAAGATATTTATCATATACTGCAAAGGATTTTTTCCTCCATACAGTGGAAAATGAGGCTACTATCAAGCATCATATTCTTGGCACACATTTTTGGATCAGAGTTGTAGCAGGAAATCAAACCATCAAACATCACTAAACATAAGATATGAGAGTTTCAGATTTTACAATTACATTAGAAGCCATAAATCATATAGCATTGTGAAAGAGAAGAAGCTAATAAATACATGAATGGAGCATGATGTTTTTGCTTCTATAGGTAAAATTCAGTTATTCTTGTCATTTCTTCAACAAGTCAGAAATTTTACTAGTAAATCTCAGCATTTGAGACATTCACAGATGCTGCAGGTCAGGTAAAATTCTGTTCTACTTGGTTGTATTATTGACTGATGATGCAAAAACATGCAAAAAACATTAAACAATTCTTTTTATTTGGGACTCAGGAGAACTGACTTCAGTTGTTGGCTTTGACACAGGCACTTTTGTCAGAAAAGCCATTCTCCATCGCAACAAAACATGGCACTTTGGCCCCCCAGCAGCCCCTGATAAATTCCCTGCTGCTTGAAGGACACGTCTACATCCATATCTGGAAAGGTACACACAAGGATGCTCATGAGTAGCCCAAGCCACCTCAGCATCTCTCCTCTCTTGCAGGCAGCTGGCCTCATTGCCAAACTTGTCTGGACATTCATGATGTGCCTGGAAGGTAATCAATCTGGCTTTAATGCCTACATTAGCTACCCCTTCCTAATAAAATTCTTACGGAGAGGGAGGGTGGAGGCCAGTACCCCAAACCCTTGAATATTTGTTTGAGAAAGTACCTCCTGAAAGGACACACCCAGCAATGCTACAGCAGTGATAAATGTGCTTCTTGCCAGAGTATTTGGACTCAACAGTTAACCAGCAGTATAAGGGGATAACTGTGCTCAGAGACTATTTCTTCACAACCCTTGAAGAATACTTTCGAGTTACAGAGATCAAAAGATCTACACGAGCCAAGCGTTATTGGTGTATTATATTGAGATCAGATATAAATAAAAGAAGAAAAAGGAAAATAGCAAAGTCAAATTGTTTTCCTCTGTCATTCTTTTCTTTTAATCAATATTTGTTTTTAAAAGTAAGAGAGTTCTACAGGGCTCTGGTTAAATAAGACCCTTTCTGTAATTATAAATGTACACATGTAAGAGTCCTTTTAAAGGAAAATAATAGCCTACTGGGTATTTGGGGGAGAGGGCTTGTTCTCTTACAAATTTCCACTGTGCTCTGGGAGTTAGTCCTCTGAGGATTCATAGTGCTGGTGGGCTCCCACTTTAAAGAACTTTAGATTGCTGAGGGTGGTGTTTCCCCTTTGAAGACTGTTACATTTTTTAACAGATCCTCCTTTGAAGATATTCATATCTGTGGGGTTCTCCAAAAGAGTTGGGGGAAAAGTCCCCTGTTGATGCTATTTACCAGGTTAGAATTTCAAACTTGGGAAAAATAGCTGATCCCTGAGAGGGGGATGCTCTTTTTGAAGCAGTTCAGATGGTTTCAGCAGGCTTTGCTTCTGAAGTTCTTATCGCTAGAAGGTGTCTGGCTTTAAAACTTTATAGTACACAATGTCACAGCAATGCTATGGAAAAAACAGCATTCATTTTTTTAAGGAAATATGAAATACACCAAGAAAAACTTTTTAAAGGCACACAACTTCTTTCATTGTTTGATACATGCATGATTTGTGCTAAGTGTAAGGAGCCTGCTCTCTCTACTGCAATAATGCCAGCAGAAAGGTATTTAACATGCATAGTCTCTGATGGACAACATTTGACAACTTAAAAAAAAGTTATGCTCTTTTAAATTAACTGTGTTCATACTATTCTGGTTCGTATTTGGGCAACCCGAGTAGTCCTTTGGCAGAAGCAACATGTAAAGACTAAGCATTGTTAAGGTGCTCCTAATAGGAACTTTCCTGGAAAAATATTTTAAAACATACCAAGAGAGGGGTGATAGAAGGTAAGAGAACAGTGAGGAGGCACATTTTGAAATTTCTAAACAGAAGGAAGGCATACTAGATGACAAGAATATTTTTTAAAAATATCTATGTTTTGTAAGGCTTTTTGTAATGCATCAGAAAAATGCTTTGTCTTCCATGGTATTTCTACCAAAGGGCTTACAAGTTAAACAAATTCAAAATAAAAAGCTAGTTCTACTTATGTATTCTAAATACCAGACTTCTTCCTACAAGCAATCTACCGAATTATTCTCCACCAAGGCTGTCACAGCTGAAGACAGTATTTCTACTGAGATTTCTAATATCTGGATGTAGTACAACTGAACTTGGATTAACCAGAGGTAAAGGACAAATTGATGCAAAGGCAAAGTAAGCTCTTGGCTCTTCGAGGAAAGGGAGGAGAGCACCAACACTGATAGCTGTTCCTTCAGAAGACAAATATGGAATTCCTGGAGCTCCTGTGCATTTTCCCAAGCAGGTTCCAGAGAGAAAAACTGAGGACAATAATACAAAACATTTTCTGAGCATGGTGTGGCTTTAGCTCCTCAAAGCATCTAGATTATAAAGAAACTCACTTCTTAAGATCTGAGTATACATCAGAGCAAAGTGCATTGGCCATTCAAGGATGAAGAGCTCTGTTGCTTCACTGGTTTATCTAACCAAGGACAAGGTAGGTTTTGTAGGAATGTTCTCATGTGGGCACTGCCATCATTATCTCCTGTCAGGTGTAAAGGCATGAAAGTGCAGGTACACACATACAGAAAGAACACTTGAACAACACCATCCAACAAAAACACTTCTTTGTGTTTTGACAACTATAATCTTATGTAGACATACTGATGATACTCTGGTGTGGTAACTGTAGTTAGAAAAGAAAGATTTCTTGCCCTGAAATGAAAGAACAGAGAGGAGAAAAGATTTGTAAGTGGTTTCCCAAGTAACCTTGTATGTTTGCCTTCTCTTTAAAAAGGCATCGAGCAAATAATGTTAGATGGTGAACACACACAGAAAAGCCAAAATGAAAAAAAGAAACCAGCAACAGCATAGTATATACTGATTAATGGATGCTATAGATATCTTACTGCTATGTCTGCTTGGTTAGCTTTGTTTCAAATCTGATACAGATCTCATACTGCACAGCCGATCCTGAAATAGTCCGTGTTCCTTTAAATTCAGGCAATGCATCACTTTCTATTACCCTGTGTCACATCAGTCTATGGCTGTAAAGGATGAGTTATGTGGACATGAACCAGCATGAGGGTCCAGTTCAGACAAATCTTTCATGAGAAAGTCAAACGTTCAAACAGACAAATTCTTTCTTTTTATTACAGCCCACATTGTTTATGTAGAAAAATTTAGAAAGGAAATTACTTGCTGCCTTAGAAGTGACAATCCACTATGGGTTCTTTTTTTAATGTAAAAAATTCCTTGGAAAGCATTTTCCCAGTAGCCATTACAGTTACATAGTGCTCAGCTTCCACTGGAAAAGAGAAGCCATTTACCAAATATTCTTTAGTTCTTAGTTCAAAACTCAGAAATAGATGATGGTAGCTTTGTAGAATTACCTCCTTGGCATTGCAGAGGTTTATTGTCATTAATACCAACATCCCAAAGCATTTTTCTTGTGGTACAAAGAGGCACTAAAATGGGAGTGCTGACAAGGTTTAGTGGAAAAGAATCTCTCAGGCTGTGGCCCACACTAATCTTTTTGTACTAGACCAGCATGCAGTTAAACCTGAAAGTCTTAGCATTAGTGTAAACTCATGTATTAGCACAAACTCTGGTTTTAGGCTACAGCAAATCAGAAAAAAAGCTAAAGACACAGATAGACCAGCAGGATGAAGCCAAATGTCTTCAACTCTTTACCCTGGAACTTCACTGCAGATTGCAAGCAAGTTAAATAACATCACAGACCGTAATATAAAGTCTAGAAGGACTTTCCGGGTCCTAATCATCAAGTACAAGAATTCCATTCTGCTGTCATCTTTAACTACTGTATTTATTGATGTTATGCCTTCAGAAATGGAATTTTGGGCCCCATGAAAAAGCACTCAGAAAGACTAAGGGAACATAAATTTTCTAATTATGAATTATGAGCAGAATAATCACTCTTCTAGGAAATGGCTGATTTCAAAAAGACCAGTAAAATTACAGCAAACCTGCAGCAAACCCTACAGCAAACTTGCACACATTTCTCAGAGGAGAAAAGGGAGAGGAAGAAAAGGAAAAAAGCCCCAGAGGAGAACAGTAAGGGTGGCTCCCCAGGAACCCTGCTTCCCCACGGCCCAGCTGAATGTGCAAAATGCATCCAAGATGCCAGCGCTGTTTCTCCCAGCAATCTTTCCCAGTTTGCTTTCTCATCTTGCCTACATTTGATTTTCCACTAATGTTTCATGTGAGGAGAGCCCAACTGCTTTTCCTGCAGCATAAGCCCAGCATGGGAACCATTCCCAAACTGTTCACAAGGCAAAAGTGTTTCAGGGGCCTGTGCTGACCACCACTGTGTTACATTGCAAGCAAAACTGTCTGTGTCATAAGGCTGCAAGGCTGAATTCTCTAATGTTCACAGAATGCCTTAAGACTACAGAGCAGAAATCCATGGGCTTCAAACAACAGAAAGGGTTGGACTGCTAGCCTCAACAGCAAGTCACCTGCACACACAGTGACCCCATGTAATTCTGTGGTGTCATAAATCTACATTTATTTAGCAAAAAGGATACAATTTGCCCTTGGTTTCATAGGCAAAGCTAAAAATAAAAACATAGAAGGACAATCCAGAATATCTCTGTCTTGCAATAGAGACGAGCATGATGAATATAGGCTAAACCAGAATTAATGTATTTTGGCTGAGTTTAACTGCATTGCCAGGTTTTCTAAAGAGATTCTTCTGTTTAAAAGTGAAATTTTGGACTGAATTTCAATGTTAACATTTTCAAACTGGAGAAACAATGGAAACATTCTCAAAAACTCTTTCTCCCCTCATGTAATAGCAAAATATAAATTGGGACATCAGTGACTGGAGCATTAAAAACTCCTAAGTGACCCTTTTTTCTGATACTTCGCTTCATTTCATTTTCACTCACTGCAAGGAGGTTCTGCTTACTGTTTCATAGTAAATACACGAGTGTTTCCAGTTCTGCTGATTGTTACAATTCTGCTAAATTATTTCATACGTTATTTACAAACCCATATCTTATTGCCCCAGGGATAATGACTTACAGAAGGGACCACTGTTATTGTTAGGCTGAAGGGTGCTGAGGAATCCAGGTAATGCTGCTTTGTGGCTAACTGTATGTT
>NC_053452.1:75907894-75935394 GCF_015227805.2 Hirundo rustica
AGGCACACAGACTGGGTGAACTGCTTTTCTTCACATACTTACTACTTCTCACATTCTTAATGGGAACAGCTTTCCTTATAGAAGCTTGTTCATTTACTTATGATGACCACAAAGTCTTCATCACAAATTCATATTTTGCTTTGAATGAAAAAGACTTTTGCAGAAATGCTGGTCATGGGTCATGTAGTTATCAACAGGATCCTTCTCTTTAGATCAGGAGTGTCTCAATAGTTACAAGAGTTTTCTCAATAAGATTCAAATAAAGAAAGAGGCCTGAATAAAATCTGAAGGCAAAGATTTCAGAAGTCCTATCCTGCATGTGAGCACACACAGGGTTGATGATCTATGACCCTTTTAGGAAATGCTGGTGTTTTCTTACAATCCTTGTGGATCATTGATCAGGCTTGGAAGAAAAAACTCCGAGCCTCTGCTGGGCATGTCTCTCTCATTCTTAGCAAATATATGGAGTAGAAGGAGAGATTTCCACCAGTGCCTGCACACCACCAGCAGTGTTAGTGTACACAGTCAGTTTTCACCTTGTTAGTATCTATTCTCACAATCAGTCTTCCCTACACATCCAGCAGGAAATATCTGGCCATCAGCACTGCTGAGCAGCACCATAAGTAATGAATTGACATAATGATCAATAATGGAAGGAAAACATATTTATCTATATCTATAAGCAAAAGAGAAACAGAAATGTGACACTTCAAAATGAAAATATTCCTTAATTTTCTCCATTATTAATTATCTGAGAAAGGTAGACAAGAAAACCAACTTTAAAGTCAAATCCAAAAATGGTCATTTCAGCAGAAACAATTGACAGTAAAAGAAATAATCACACTTCACCTCACTGTTGATTTGATTCTTGAATGTGCTTAGTGTGTAAAATAATGCAAACCCATAATAACAGAAGACAAGTAAAAAGATTTCCATTTTCTGTTTTGCTACTCCTTGTCTGGAAGACCAAAACGATCTTTCCAACATCTATAATTTTTTTTTTTTTTTTTAATTTACAACCTACAAAACAGATAGAATAGAATTAAACTGTGATATTTAATTAATATTTGTAAAGCAATAGGACATCAGTAGACAATAAGAATTATATATTTGCCAAGTATACATTTTGTTCCTCACAAAATACATCTGTCAATATTTGAAGGAAATGCAAGATGTCTTTTATTCTGCTCTTGGAATGAACCTATTTCCCTTTATAAAATGTTTTCCATTTTATAGCAATCTTCAGAGACTGGTTCCCCCTATCTTCTTGCTGATTAATGCCTGAAAAAATGCTTCTGTGTTTAAAAAAGTGGCACAAATGGGGTGAGGACTGCCCTGAAAATAATCACTTGACAGGCATGTTATTCACGTGCTATTTTCTTTGGGGTAAAAGGGTCTTCCTCCCTTACCATACAAATTGTATCAAATATGCAAATGAATCCTGCATTCAACAAGTCAAATATTCTGCGTGTTTAATTTACAAGTTAACAAAATTCAAACAATTTTTAAGCTACAAGCATAATATAAAATAAAAGACATAGCACATGGCAGTAGCTGTACTTTTGCTCATTGATAAATTATTTTCTAGAATTCACATTAACAACCACATTGCTTAAGTGCTCTCTAGCCCTCCAGTGTTACAGTTCAAGGCAATATGTGACAGATTTGAACATTCTTGAGGAAGAAAATCTCCAGAGTGTGTAGATGGCAGCTTTGCTCACTGGGAGATTACAGTGGCTTTTATATCTGTTACAAACCTGCAGTTACACTGATAACTTCAAAAGTGGAATATTATATATCATGCTAAAATTCTCCACCAGCCCATTATGTCCTTTCTTTGTTTCTTCTGTGCTTGCCATTTTTTTTTCTTTTGCCTTTTTTTTTTCTCTTGCCTTTTTTTTTCTCTTTCTTTTTTTTTTTTTTTCTCTCTTCATTTAGCTATTGCTGGCTCGCCAGAGATCTTGAACTTGAGAAAGGTTAGACATCACAATGCTGAAGCAGTTTGTGAGCATCAGCAGATTTAGCTTGTAATTTCATTGATCTATGTGGGCTTGCTGTTTGCAAACCAGCTGCTGCACTGTTTCCCCACAGCTACTGATCTGAGTAGCATTGATTTTTTTTCCCTTACATTAACATAGCATTACTTCTTTAATGGGCATTAAATGACTGGATGTAAATACAAACAGGGCTTCAACAAAAAAAAAAAAAAAAAAAAAAAAAAAAAAAAAAAAAGCAATGGGTCTTTTTATTTAAAGAACTCCATTAATATTTTTCAGGAAAAACAAATTAAAAGCATGAGATATTGATCAAGATAAATGCTATTTTTAGTGCTGTAATTTTCACACATTTCTTTTGCCAAGAAACAATTTTTTTCTTCACTGAATTTACTCATAGTCCAAAATGTTGCATTTACAATTATTACCTTTTTGCCTCAGTAAAAATGGTAAGAAGGATTTTTTTTTAAGAAGCATCATAGAAAACAAAACAAAACGTCTTCATTGTGCTTATTCTACAACTAGATGAACCCATTTCAGTATGAAGGAGATATCATCTGTTAATGCTCACTTTAACTATTTAATATAAATAAATGGACTTCAGTTTAGATAGAGTGGATATGAAATTGGCAGCACACTGTGAACTGAGTATCTCACATATAATATACTTTATATAAGGTCACAGTATTCCCATATACTACTTTAGTCCTTTAGTGGGTGGTGTTCTAAACAATCATACAGATTCAAAATCCAATGCAGTGCAAAAAAAAGAGCAGGGGAAAAAGTAAAGCAAATGAGAAAACCTTGACCAAAATCAAACCCAAGTACTTTAGAAGTGGGTGACAGCCAGCAGAGATATCCATACCAGAAGGAGATGCAGGACTGAATGCTGTTCCTACTGACACTTCATGAAGAAAAGACAGGATTGAGAGTGCTGGGAAGTAACAGGCAAGAATTCCCAAAGAACAGCAGCGGTAGGTTACAACCTTGTGGGCTGTAGATTACAGTAGGAAGCAGCATCAGTGTCATGATTAAGAGTGCCTCAAAACCACAGACACTCCAGCAACTTCTTACAAGAATGGGATTTACTTTTAAGTATTTATGAAGGATGATTTTTATCTTTAATGATAGACACAGCTCTTGTTCTGGCCATGCAGCCTGATGGCCCTGAGGAAAAGGTCCAGTGACCTAACAGACTGGAATTCCTCATTCTTGTGTAACTGTCTACTCCTATACCTAGAGAGAGCAATTCATTCCACATGATTGCTGCAGGGATATCCATTGTATCCTTACTTAGAGAGCAGATAAATTATTCTCAGTAAAAAAAAAAAAAAAAAAAAAAAAAAAAAAAAAAAAAGATGTAAAATAGGGTGCTGGAACTGAAAATAACCCATAGAACAGGTACTGAAATTTATACTTATCCAAGGTAAAATATATGTTGTCAATCTAACTAATCTCTCCTAGTCTCACAGTCTTCTTGACTTGACTAGCTAATGTTAATGCCAGTTTTAGCAGATATAATTTCCAAATCATTAAAAACAATATTAAGTAACACTGGCTCCAATGTGAACCCTTAGATCATCCTACTATTAACCTCTTTATGCTTATAGAAGTCTTTCAGTGCAAGTTTTTCTCCATCATTTACTCAGTTTTTAGTCCTCTGTGGGATTTTGCCCCTTACCTCAGTTATATTTTCCCCTTAATAGTCTTTTATGAAGGATCATATCAGGAATTTTTTGAAAATCCAAATAAATTATGTTCACCAGGTCACCCTTATCTTCTAATTTATTAACTTTTCCAAGGCACTTTAGAAGGTTAGAGAAGTATGCTTTCCCTCTACCAACATTGTGCAGGCTTGACCCTAAGAGGTTATACTTATCCATACACTGAACTATTCTGTCCTTAATTAGACTCTCAATCAGTTTCCCCGGAAGCAAGGTGGAGTTTAATGGTCTTAATTCCCAGGATCTCTTTTTGGTCCTGTTTTAACAACAGACATCCTATCAAAAAATTTCCAGCCACCAGTGATCTATATCATATCTTCCTGCAAGTGTCTCTTCTGATGTATATTCTGCTATCTGCATTAAATAATTTTCCGTTTTTTACATGAGTCTACCAAATTACTCAGCACTTCCCTTGAAAAAGATGACAGATTTTGCTAGTGCTGCTCTGCCTCTAATATATTCAACACAATATATAATAAAGAATAAGGTGAAATTCTGTGTAGCTACTGAACTCTTTTTCCATGGTGAGTATGTAAATATGGTTTTAGTTAGATTTTTTTGTCGGTTTTAATTATTTCCCCCTTACAAGTATTCAGATGAGCAACTATTCACTTCTTCTTTCAAAATCAAACCATCAGTTTTGCAGTTTGGGGGGATTTTTGGGTTTTATTTTTGTGGGTAGACATGGACCATCAGTCTCAATGGATTATTTTCTAGCTTAGCTTTGAGCATTCCCCTTGGACGACTGGAAAGGATGAATCAAATCCTAACACCACCATACCTAACGACCGGTCACATTCACCAGCAATTTCCAGTACCAGGAGATATTAAAACTGGATTTCGAATAAATCCAACAGATGACAGAAAGAAAGAGGTTGTGAAAAGGTATAGATTTGTATTCTGCTCTTGTAGAAGATATTCTCGGTCTATGCTTTGGGTACACAGGTCTTAATGATCAGGAAATATTGTTGAACACGATTTTTAGTGAAAAAGCATTGAAAATTCCCACTGAAATGTGTACATGGCTAAGTAAAGGTCAGTAAGCTATTGAGTAAACCTGAATTGTTCACATTAGAGGATTAGAAACTAAGAATTCTCAGCATTCAGTAAGTCAGTGGATTTTCTTCTAGAATTTGAGACTTACTGTCAGGTCTGAGTTTGAAAAATTGAATGAAAAAATTGATGAAAAAATTGATGAAAAAATTGGATGAAAAAATTGAAAAGGAACTTTTAGTGAAAATTATGGGTTTGGTTATGAGCCAATATAAAGCCAATATAAAGTCACCAAGTATGAAAGCCCAGGTTTCAAACTATGCCTTGCTTCTACAACAAAACCCAAAGCACATTATCTTCACCTGGGTTTTGAAATTTCATTACAAAAATATCACAGGCTCTAACTGTAATTATTAAGGCACATTACTGCTGCCTTTGTTTTCCCTTCAGATAGAAGTTTCGGTTTCATCTGTGTTCAGAGATTCTATGTGCTGCACTGTTAAGCACAGATTTTTGCTTAAATTATAATTCTATCAGCTTTAACATATGAAAATAGAACACATTTTAATGTGTGTTGAACATTTAATCATTTTTGCTTCAGGGAAACTCTGGTAAACAGTAACTGTCAAAATTTATAATGACACAAAATTAAAATAATAGAAAATAGTCTGTAACAACAGCTTTTCTAATCATGTTAACAGAAGTTCAGCTCTGCATCTTCTAACTATTCCTTTACAGAAAGCAGGAAGGTTGAGTAAGAAAAGCCCAAGTATGCAATTTTACCCCATTGAACAAGAGGAGCTGGAAGAGATCTTTGCTACCATTCTTTGCTTGCTTACTGTGAAGCACACATCAACCAGTGTAGGAAAAATGGGACCAAATTAATACATGTATATTTTTATTGTTATGACAATTAGATTTTCATTCAGGAATTTTAATATGTAAATTGTTTACACAAAAGTCCTGGAAAATATAAAAATGTCATTTAAGCCCTTTAAACTGGACTAACTTCTGTAAGTCTGCATTAAATGAGAAAGGAGCTGATCTGAAGAAATTAAACTGCAGCAGAAATATTGACAGGCATATAGATTGAATTACATGAATATGAGATACATACAGACTTGGAGCAGCTCTGCTTAGATCAATGTCAAATGAATTTCAAGATTATCTTAGTTTGGTTTTTATGGTTTGTTTTGTTTTATATTTTAATTTGAATACTAGTAGGAAATAAAATCACTATTTATTAGCTTCCACTTTCAAACAAAAATATCTAACCAGTAAAAGCTTATCTGAAGTTAAAACCTTCCATATTGCGGAGGTCAGGTCACAATATAGTTTGGCTCCATCATGACACAAGTTATTCAAAAGCAAGACATTAAAACTTATTCTTAAATATTTCCACCTATTAATGTGGCTTATAACCAATGTACAGAGGCTGTATGCGTATGGTGAGGTTGTATTGCCCCCTATAGTCACTCTGTGTCATCTGGGAGGGGAGTAGGAAAAGAAAGGGAAGAGCGGGAGAAATTGCCTAAACTACTACACCCTTGGCTTGGAATCATACTTTGGAAAGGGCATGGTGGGGAACAGTGGACAAACTTAACACTGCCATGCAATTCAAGAATTTTAATGCACTAGTCTCCAAGACCATTATACAGATGAAATAAAATGTACTCTCAAATTCAGATAGAAGACCTCTGCAGCCCCTGTGGTCTGGCTGTGGTTCTGGTGCGTTTGTTGGTATCTGCGTGCTGGCGATGCACCAGGGTGCCGCTGTGCCTGCCCCACAGACTCAGATGCAGGAGGTGGTTGACTTTGCATCACCAGCAAAGGCAGGAGGTCCCACGGGTGATAGCCCTTTTCTTCTCAATGGCCACATCTTTGGTGACTGAGCGTAACAGGCCGTTTAACTCCAAGGTACGAAGAACTCAAAAGTAATGCCTAAACTGTGGAGTACACAGAGTGCCTGCCCTTTGAAGCAGCTTCAGCAGAGGGACCAGAAAGAGAGAGGAACGGCTCAGATAAAGGTTCTTCTTCAGCAGTGGGAGCAAGTGCAAGGAGGATAGTTTGTTCCTGCTGCCCATGGATGCTGGAGTTCTTGCTCTTTTAAGCCAGTGAGCCTGGGTGGAGCAGAATATTTCACAAATCTCTGTAGAACAATATGCTGCTCTTCGCCACCAGCACAAGGACAAAACTGCATTCCTGGTCCTAGAATTTTCCAGTCAAGAACATCTTTCTTAACTCTGCTGTCAACTAAAAATTGTTATCTCTCCATAAAATTAATTAAAACTCAGCTGCTATCCTACTACTGTTCACTTATGAACATAATTATGAACAGTATTCAGTATATCTTTTAATAGGCACAGACCCAACATAACAAAAAGCATTAAATTCTTTAGGATCTGTTAAAAATATCTAATCAAATACTGGTGCTAGTGTGCTAGGACTTTAAAAGGACTTTCTAGAAATGGCAAATATTCAATAAGCTCAAAATCAATACCATCCTTTGCTGGGTGCAATACACTGTTATCAATATTTTTCTTATTTCTGGGGACAGCTTTTCTACCAGTACAATTCCAGGCACACCTTCAGCTAGGAAAAGTTAGTACTGCTCCCAAGAGGTGATAGCTCTCATTTTTGAGTCTCTTACCTCTTTCCCTCTGTTGGCACAACTCTGTTCATAGTGATACAAGGGACTGATTGGATAATTATGGAGCTGAAATCCTATTTTTTTCCTTGTCATATCATTTTTAGTTTGGGTCAGTTGTTGAGGCTCACCATGTAGCAGCACAAGGACTTGCACAAGGCATAGAAGAAAAATAAATAGTAACAAAGTTATGGTAACTGCCTAATTTTATGTAAGTGGTATCTTGTGCTAGTTGGAGGGGACTTTTTTTTGTATCTATGCTTTCAAGAATATGAGTTGTCCTTAAAATGTTTTTATATTTCATTTGGTTTGAGAAAAAAATATTAGGAGTGTTCCCATCCATGTACTTTAACAAATATTCTCTGTCTAGACAGAAACTTTAGTCCTGCAAAGTGGAGCTGATCAACTTGTTTAGTTTTTGTGAATATATGCCCAGACATAGTCCCATATTAAATCTTTATTTTACTATGATGACTAGAGACTCAATAATGACTAAGTTACTGATGAGATGTGATTGCTGCTTACCCAGCAGATCAATACTGTCTCACTCCCTCCTGATGTGGAGAGGTGTATCCTGATAGTATTCAAATCTGTGATTACCTTACTCTTAAACTGCAAGCTCTCTGAAGCAGGATGCTTTTTGTTTTATAAACCCTGTAGCCAGCATGAATTCAGTACCTCATGAAGGTATGAAGTTAAGCAGAAATATCTTCAAGAATATACCTGCTAAAATAATACAGTATTCACCAGAGGTGTCTCATCTTCTAGTTGTCTCACCTAGAAAACTGACCTTATTCTTGTATTTTTTAGTCTCTCATTTTACTTCCATCTTATCTATACTGAAGTACTGCTGCTTATTAGGTGTCACTGGCTAGTAATTCAGCTAACACAAACTTCCTAACAGTTAGGAATTCAGGCTATGTTATTATCTTTGCTCTCTATTTTCTCTCAGCTATGATTCTACACAAACACATACATAAACTCAGTTATTTCACTGATTAGTTAAAAATTCTGTAAGAGTGATTATTTCTCACCCATTACCTGTTTGCTTTTTGTCTAAATTGCATCAAACATTTTTCTTCAACTGATCATGTCCAAAGGACATAAAAAGAGTATGTCCTGCTACTCAGGAGAATGGGACACTTCTATGGTGCTAGCAGCATTCTGTGCCTTCAGGCCAAAGAACCAAGAAACCACCAAGTCTGGCCCCATAAATGTGTAACCAGCTTTTAGCTACAATGCACTACCTAACTGAAGACAACATGCAGAAGACAACGAGACATTTGGGGAAGCAACATTTCTAAATGCCAAACATACAGAGATGAGCCACTAAATCTTATGAATTATCCATGCAGAGCAGACAGAACATTTGTTTTCAAGGTCAAATGAGAAAGATCCCCTGACCTGCGTAGTAAACTACACGTTAATACATTTATCCATCTTTGGAATGTAAGGGGCAAAGTCAACACAGAGAGAAATGAAGCAGTGGGGTAAGTCTGTCAAGCTACCAAAATCATTATGCCATCTGTTTTACTGGCATTTTTTATGTCTGTGCAGGGCATACTCAATGAAAAATAGACCTCTTATTCAAATTTGAGTTTCTTCCAAACTAGAATCCAGTATCAAATATATTTACATTCTTTGGATATATCTTAATTAATTTTGTTTTATGTACAGCTTTTTTCAGATTCAGTCACCTCATTCACCTCATAACTAATGCAACAAAAAATAAAACAAATGAATACTAAGTTTCTTAAAGGGAAACTGCAGTAGTGTCTTTTAAATGCTTCTGCACTTTCCCCCAGCCTTCACCAGGCAGGATACTGAAACTGACATGATTCTATCAAAACAGTGTGGTGTTTTATGGTTGACAACACTAACATTTAAAGGATAACAATTCAGAAAAGAAGCAAGGTTGTCAATTGATTACTCCTGAATACTTTGGACAAACAACACTTAAATTTGGTTACTATCCTGGTGGCTGTTGTAACACAGCTCTTTGACAGTTCAAGAGAAGGTATTTGTACTACCAGGGAGCAGCCTAGAGATTGAATATTGACTAGAAATATCAAGTTTAGACTCGCTAATAATGCAAAGTATCTCAAAAGTTAATGCAAATCCATCCTAAAGCCCTTTTCATTAGCAGAATAGGGCAAAAAGGTCTTATTGGGACTCAGAGAATCAGAGTTTCTTTCCTTTACTCTTATCCTGCCAGGAAGAATAAATGACTTGGCTCCTTTACAGGGCACTGTCCCTGCCTTGCATTTCATCAACCCCATCATAGGAAAGTCTGAATTTCTGACCATTCCTTCTAGACATTTTTCTCCCTCCTGCAATCTCAGTGTGAAAGGCAAATACACCTTTTCCATTCCTCCTGCTACAGTATTTCAAAATCTGAACTGGACCATGCACTTCTGTTAGTGGATTCTATCCAGCAGTATAAAGGCTATGACACATGGCATATGCAATGTAGGAGTCTACATGTGGTGTTGTGCATTATTTGGGTTTATATTGTATTTCATTTTTATATTGGGTTTTGTAATGGTTTCTTCTGTCCCCCCTGTTCCCTTGCAAAATGTGCCATACCAAAACTTGTCCCTGCTCCTTTTTCCCCCGCCCATTCTCCCAGGCTGGAATGTAATCTAACTCTGTTCCACTCCCACCATATCCCTGATTGGGTAGCGGCTTGTCCCTGCCTCTAGCCCCTTCCCCCTGGATAAAAGCCAGGAGAAACATGAGGATCGCTCTCTTGGGAGGGGGGCTCCTGACCCTGTGGGGGCAGGACCACAGGAGAAATACAAAATAAAGCAGTGATTCCCCCCGGATCAAGGGCAGACTTTTTCCTTTTGCCATCGATAAGGACCTGCTGTCTCTAAAGGAAAAGGTTCACAGCCGCTCTGGGATCTTTAAGGCCCTGAGGAAAAATCCTTCCAGATGTGGTTTCTCTCTCAAGCTAGCCGAGGCAAAAATGAATCCGGGGCTCGGGGAGCGAGAGAGAGAGAGAGAGAGAGAGAGAGAGAGAGAGAGAGAGAGAGAGAGAGAGAGAGAGAGAGACTGCATACTTGCATTACAGTTTTTCTTAATCACTGGGATAACTTTAGATAAAAATAATTTTGAACATTTGCATCTCTGATAACTGTAGAGTGGTTGGATCTTGCAACAGATATTTCAGAGTATTCATCATTGTGCTTTTTGATATCTCCAAACAGGCAGTCAGTTCAATTTCTTATTTATCCATGTCATTTTTCTTTCATATTAATATTCCCATATGACAAGTACATTACTTAAAACTGATGAATTGATTTTCAAGAGGAATCTTAGTTTACATAAACTGTCACATTTCACAAAATTAAAAAAAAAAAAAAAAGCCAGCTTCAGTTCCATCTCTTGTAAGGAACACTGAGAAGTATACTAAAGGAGGAAAAAGATTATAGCAGAACCAATGTTTTTCCAGGCAGCTGTGAAGATAGTCACTAAAAAGACTGATAAAGAAAAAAAAAAAAAAAAATTCAATAGCTTAATATATTTTCTCATCCGGATAGTTCGAGTTTAGAAATTGAACACACCCTTTAGAGAAATTGAAACTAAGATAACTGCACTTGTTTTACCACAGGTACAGCATCTCTTTTACATACTCAAACTAATACATCAACATTACAAGACCAAAATTTGTCTGCACTGGGGTATCTACTGAGAGTTTTAGATATATTCAGATCTTGAGTACTGTCTGCAAGCAGACTCTACCCAAGCAAAAGGTTCTGACCCTGTACATTCTGTGATATGCCCATAGTAAAATATTTCCTTTTTTTTCCCCTATATTGTCCTAGCTGAATCTCCACTACTGTTTACTTCATTGTGAAATCAGTTTTTATTTTATTTTGTCTTTAAATATCAGGTGTCACCCTGATCTCTCTTTTCTTCTTCTTGCCCTTCCCTTCCTCCATTTCCTTCAGTTGCCATTGTCCTATGTATAACTGCAGTAAAGTATATACTTCAATTTCATGAAGAAATGAATACTGAAATATCCTGATATTCCAGCACTTACCTATAACTCTGGGATATCACCATATGCTTGTATTATGCAATGTGCCCATGCCCTATAAAGCAGTCCAGTTGCTCTTTATTGTGTAGCTCAGCTTTCTTATCTGTTGTGTTTTGTTCAGTCTGATATGATAGCACAGAATAATAAGAGCATTAAAATGGCATGATTGCAGTATTGGGAAAATATCACTGCTGTTGGTCAAGTACTAATGAAAAACGAATGCAATTCCTCACCAAATTTGGATGGCCATTTTAAAAGCAGTCATCTAAAACCAGGCAGTGTTTAGAAATGCATGACTACGATGTTTACCCATGAAGAAAACAGTGTTTCTTTATCATTCCAAAGAACCATATGTCTCCTTTAGTGGATCATACCAGTTTCTTTCATGGAGGCTAGTAAGGGTCATTAAACACCAATGGGTCTCTGAATTCTTCCTCAGCGTCAACGATATTGTAGGCTTCACCAGGGATCTCATTTTACTTCTGTACAAGATCTTCAGGGCACAGAAGGCAAATGAACTATGAAAAACATAATCACTGTTTTTACTGTTGCTTTTTTATCATAAAAATTCCATTTATTTAAATTCCATTAAAAAATACATTTGCCTCCTGAAAGCATAAATATATACTTTTGTCATAATTTTTCATTTTATAAAAGACTTTTATCATTCTTTTGGGGAAAAAAAAAATCTCAATAAATATTGCACAAAGTTGTTATATAAAGTTAGGAATAAAGCCAGTGATTAACAAAATAAATTCCTCTAGAAGAGTTTCTCAGAGGTGACAGGAAAATATTTCTCAAGCCCCTGAGGGAATTAGTAGTCTAACATTCTTTTTCAGAAGTGACTTGAGCACCAAGGTTCAGCTTTTCAAAAGTACCTTTAACTCACATTTTAATTTAAGAGAGTTAGACACTCAAAACCTATGAGGATCTAGAATTCAGGATGAAAAGCCTTACAGAAAGTCAAGGGGATTTGAGTTATCAAAGGCCAGGTTTTTTTAAAGTGTATTTGAGGAACTTAGAGGCAGAGATAGGTGCCTAGCTGATTTTTTTTCAAAGTAGAGTGAAGAAGGGTTAAGTCCCTAACACTCCCTGAGATTAGTGTGTTCTTAGAAAGTGCTAACTACACCTTTGGATCTAAATACGTTTTTAAAAAGTTTCCTTGAACTGGTTTGAGAAAGTGGTTTTATCATCTGAATGCAATGATTTATCCTATGCTTAATTCCTGTCCTCCCAAAGATCGCAATAGACCTGCTTTACACAGCTAATTTTGTGATATA
The DNA here is from genome assembly GCF_015227805.2 of Hirundo rustica. NCBI lineage: Eukaryota > Metazoa > Chordata > Aves > Passeriformes > Hirundinidae > Hirundo > Hirundo rustica. The sequence goes on from NC_053452.1 coordinate 75,920,575, forward strand.
TTCTTGATTGAAATGGACAAATTTGGAACACAAAAGCTTATCTGAACAAAATATAGCTGTCATTTGGATCCAGAAGTTCATAGATTTTGAAAGCTGAAAATGATAGGCAGTTCTGCTCCACTGTGATCATACTTGGAAGTGCTGTTAGACCCTGAGCATGTTCAGCTTCAAGAATTCATCCTGTATATGCTAAGCAGCCCATATCACCAGCACATCTGTATGAAGTCATACTGTTAGCAGTGGCAGGGTTTGACAATATGAATGACTAACTTGCTTTCACATGTTTGCCACAGCTGGGAAGAAGATGAGGGGTACAACGTACAAGGAATTTCAACACATTGCGAATGTGGCAAAAAAAGCAGTTTCAGATTTTGATTTCTGAGGAAGCAGAATTTCTTTCTGGTTGCATTATACCATGGTTAGCTGCAGCTCTATCTTTCTAGCCCCTGCCAATTTAATTCTTGCTTTTATGATTTACTGATATAATTATTTTATATAAATATAAATTTCCCTGCAGCAGTTCCCAGTATTCACCGTTTAAAATGAATCCACTCTTTAGTACTGAAAACATTCATTTCTTCCTGAGACATGTTTGATTTCTTTTCCTGTACTGACTGGCTTCTGAACAGAGTGCCTTGATGGTAAGCTTTGTCAAGAGATGCTGAGATATAAAGAACAACAGGTTACCTCATAATCTCTTTTTGTTAATGCTTGTTCTGGAGAGCACCTGCTGTCTTTAAAAGGGATTTGAGTGACCCAAGATTAAGAAGTCTCCCTACAACAATTACTGTTCTTATCACTGAAGAATACTCATACCAATGGGACATCTTCCTGATGGTTTCAAATTCACAGACACAGGGAGAGATAAGAGTCAAAGAACCATACAGTGTGCAATTATAAGACATCAAACCAGTCCAGTACAATTCCATTTTGGAGAAGAGTAACGCTATTAGACTAATTGATTTCTGCCTGGAAAGTAACTATTAGGGAAAAATACCCTCTGGTTTCATTTATAAAAAAAATTTAAATGCAGTGGTGCCTAGAGTATTTATAATCCCCTTACTGGATCAGTCTTACTGGGAAAATAACATAAGGGGCATAGAGATACTAAATGGATCACACAACCTAACATCAGCAGTGATTCAGAGAAGACATTAAATCTTGAGAGTACCATGGACTATTCCTTGCTGTCTCTTTGGTTTAAAACATACAAAAGGATGGACTTCTGTTCTACTAAAGTCAAATTTGTGATATGAATAAAGGATTACCTGCCATGACACCCATCACAGTATGTCCCTTACTCCTCAAAACATTTTTCCAAACCTGTTTATTCACTGAGCTCCTACCACCACTGCTTGCATTGACAATATTTATTACAAGTGGTTCTTTGAAACTTTATCCAAAGTCATCAATATTTTGAAAATGAATATGGGAAGATGACATTTTCAAGATTTTACCAATTGTACCCACTGAATCCACCCATCTTTGCTTCTTTCCAACATTATAGGCACAAAAAAAAAGTTTGTTCTGCTCTTCTTCCCTCAACTCGGGATCCTAGAGACAATGTCTTTAAGACATACAGGAAAAAAAAAAAAAAAGCCCGAAACAAACAATATATCAAAATGTTCTCTTTCATACTGAGAAAGTGAACTTGCTGGGAACCCTCCTTTCTGAGGGCATTTTGAGGTCTCCAGATGATCAGTCTTCTAGGTTGGAGCAGTAATGTCTACATCATCTAATTTGTTTACATGTTATATGAAGCAAAATTGAATTCACCTAATTTTATTTCCAAGCAAAGAAAAAACAACTAGCAAAACTCACAGACTGGATAGAAAGAGAAATTAATTCTTTCAAATCAGATGCAAATGATAGGTTTGCCAGAAGAAATAAGTAACACAAGGCAACAGTGAGAAAAGGGTAATTGAAGATTGGCATCCCAGATGCTCGGTGATGGAAAGCCAAGATGGCAGTCTGGTACAGCTGAAGAAAGTTTTGGCTGTCCCAAATCGAGAAAGCAAAATCATCTGACATTGATTTACTTTTGCTTGGTTCTGTTTAGGACACCTCCAATGGAAGAGAATACAGTTCACTGCTTATAAGCTCTGTATTCAAAAACACATTAGAACATTTTTGCTAATAATAGTTTTGCTATTTTCAGGCTAATAATGAAACTTGAAGGATAATCTCAATACAACTTCAGAATACATTTTCGCAGCTGTCTTCCTGACTGTAGAACACCTGATATCCATTGAATAGATCCACAGTGGTAAGAAAAAAACACAAACAACAAAATTTAGTAAGCTGCAGCATGCTGCCAAAAGCAGGATGGCTAAACATTAACTTTATTGGGGTTTGTGCATCTACCATGTCAATGAACATTATGTTTCCAGCATCGCAGAAATTGTGTCAGCTACACTGAAATCCCAGGTGATATACAGTGATCTACTGAAACAGACAGAGACAAGAAGGTAGACTTCTGTTTGCCTGGATTGGACACAGAAATCCAGACTGTTCCAGCGATCCACAGACCAGTTATTACACAACAAACCCCACTGGCTCCTTCACAGCTTGCTCAGCTGTTGTGCCACTATGAAGTTAAGAAGCCTTTAATCTTCAGGCTGACAGAGGCGCAATGAGTCTACAGGCTAAAACTTCATACACAATTTGGCTGAGAGCTAATTACTGCCTGTGATTCTTGCTATTTTCCTCTAAGTAGAGGAGTGGGGGGACAAAATCAAATGCACTGCTTTTACTGCCTCATGCTTTGTGCTATGAACGGCAACTGTGAAAACATTAGTCCAAAAACAAACCTATTTCTATGTTTCAGGAGTATAAAAGATTGTCAGATAGTCATGAAATGCTCTGGTCAAGGTGTATCCCTCAAGATACAGGCTTAATTTACTCCAGATTAAAATTCTGTTCTCCAGGTTCCAGCTAAGGATGCATTTTTACAATCATTTCCAGTGAAATTTTCAGATCTAAGCAAGAGTCCCTAAAATGAAGCTTTGTGATACTGGAAACAAGACCACTAAAGGCAATTAGGACACAAAGCTTTATGGTCTTGTGTGTAACTCTTGAACTCTAGTGGGACTGTTCAGATTGCGCAAAGTGAGAAACATGAATCAGCCTTTGCAGGGTGAGGGACTTAGTGTAACATCACTAATACCATCACAATATGCTATTAAAATTCAAACAAGCATAAAGATTATTCTAAGTGAAAACTGTTGTTCATTAAGTATTGTAGATCAAACAGAATGAAGCAAATATGACACGAGAACAAGAAAAAAACAGCAGTAAAATCAAAGCATGGACATGTATATAACATGGCTTACCAAAGGTAGAAGAAAATACAAATAAGCAAAGAGATAATGTGTTTCAAAATTCAATAGTCATGGAGAAAATATGAATTACTAAGGAAAATTAAATCTTCAAAAAGTAATATTTGTGATGTACTAGATATTTGAGCCAGATTTATACATATTTTTTTTTTAATGGCAAATCACAGCTTTCAGCAGCAAAAAGCTTTTTCATAATCAGAAAATGGTGTAAGAAATGTTCTTAATGAAACAGTTGCTCTGTCTTCTGTCACCATATACTTTGATGACAAATTATGCTTGAAAGTGAGAGCCAAGTTAGTTCAGATTCTTATTCTGAATTCCCCCATAGGAATCCACACTTCTCTCCTTCTTCTGACTATAGGTAGACCCTAAGCAGCTGGGAGCCCATGAACAAAGCCCACCCTTTCCAACTTCTTTCCTATGTAAGACTTTTCTGTTTAATGTAGCTATTTATTGGACATTGATTTAAGTAATTCCATATATTTATTTATTTCAGGTTGGAAATGGACAACCATTTTGACACATTTTTCAAGTAAACAGTGGGTTTCAGCATTTTTCATAATGCATTCATATTCACCACCATTTATTTAAAAATTCAATTAATTAATTAAACTATAGCTTTTGCAAGAGATTTATTTCCAGATAATCCATTAACAATTCTTCCACACTGTACACTTGATAACTGTTTTTCATCTGTATGCTATTTCCTCCCCAGTTTTTGTTCTCACTGTCTGACTAAATCAACTGAACTTAACCCAAACAATTTTCTAAAGGATATTGAATTATAAAATAAACTGATTTGTGCATCATAGGAAACTTATCCTATGAGAGCCTCCTTTACACATCAGCCTCTCCCTTTCCAATCTTAAGAAATACCTTTGGAATCAAATTCGCAGTTATATGAGCAGCATATACTTTTGATATTCAACTAGTTACAATTGTGCTGCCTATCTCACCATAGTTTTTAGGTAACTCAAAAATTTCAGAAAAGTCAGATTCACTGGAAAGCAAGCAGATAAGAAGACAACATAATCATACCCTCTATAGGTCCACCGTGTGGCTGTATCATTAAAGTTATCTGCAATTCTCACTGCCTTCTCTCATGAAGAACATGAGTGGCAGTATTGAAAAGACACTACATCCTGAGCACTATTTCTGAGCCAAAGTCACTTTGGAACAGCTCTGATTTTCAGAGCAGAATGCCAGAGTGCTGGCAGAGACACACCACTGAGCTACCAGAACCCTTGGTCTGACCCAGCACAGCAGCTCCCATGTGTTTTAATAATGAAGCCGGTCTCCAGAAATAACCAGAAGAAACTTCCTATTAATTTATCACATTGCATGCTCATGTGCATTCAGCTTTATTTTTGAAGCAGTGGCCAGCCATGGCTGACTGGGCCCCTGGCTATTCTAAATTATACCAAAGCTAAGAACACTGTAAATCAGGCAGGAAACCTTAAAGCCACCTTCGGCCACAAGGGCCATCAATCCTTTATCCCTATTAGTCACAACTGGAATCCAGCCCAAATGTCTGTAGTCTTTAAGCAAGTTACCATCTCTGATGGCCAGTTTCCCTCAGACTTAGACTAGTCCAGAGACAAAATAGCTTTCCTCCCCCACAACCTATGGAGGTGAGAAAAAACAGGGAGAAATAGGATATTTTCCATAAAAGAGAATTTATATGCAAAAAACTGTGCTCCTGCTACAAGCAGCATTCTAGAGTAGAATATTTTTAGGATACAGATAATTCTGGCTTAGTTCCACAAAATAAACGGTAGAGCTGCCTCAATTTAATTACCACCCCATGAAGAAATCTGACAGCCCCAGTGCAGTGCTTAGTAAGCATTTTACCTCAGACAGCTTGAAGATGTATTGTAGAACTGAAATTACAATACATACCATGACTTGTTCTGTCATCCTACTTTGGGAATGCAGCATGCATGTCTCTATAATGAGCTGTCTGATATTCACCCACTTCACCTGTAGCAAACAGGAGTAAAACGTAAGTAACCATAAGCTAGCATATTAGTTGAATGCATGCTAAGATATTCATTTTTGGCAGATGGTTTCAGATTATTCTAACTAGCTATACAAGTTTAATACATAATTTACTTATATTTACATTTTGATATTATCAAAATATTAATTATTACAATATGGGAAAAAAAAAATCCAAACCAAAACCAAACAGCCCATAAACTCTGTTCTTTTCTTCTTCTTACATTTCTGCTCACAAAACTCCTGGAAAGTATTTTAGGGACATAATTCCTACTAGCATGTGATAAAGTATGTACAACTTAAGAACACATATGAGCTTCCTATTAAGAAAATTAATTCTGCAGGAAAACCTTTTCTCTGCTACAATCAAAAACCAAAGAAGAAAAACAATATATTAAAACCAAGAATTAATAAGACAATTTTTAAATCTTACACTAATGCTGTTCCGTCTTATTTTGTAAACAAAAGTATTTATGCTTAAAAGTATACGCTAGTCTGCACTTCTGTGAGTATCATGAAATTATGTACCTTTATTAAAAACCCAAACAAGTGATTCATCTTTTTTCCAGCAGAAGAAAGATTGAAATTTATTTATTCATATGAAATCTTGCAGAGAAATTGAGAAGCTTTATTTTTTTCTTAATTATGCCATTACATCAGAATTCGACTGTGCCACCCCTCCTCCGGCTAAGCAATTTTTAGGAAGTGTGTGGAAAAGCAGTTAAGCCCAGGCTAAATTTTAAAACACTCACCTCAAGAAATTATTCATATTTATAAGAAAGCCCACCTAAAGCATCTAAAAATCAATCAGCTTTCATTAAATTAATCCCTGACTTAACACCACTGTGAGTTAAGTGTCATAGACTGAATAATGCTTAACGACATCTCAGAACCCAGGAATTATGGAAAAGAAATGAGATGATTCTTCTGTTTCTAATGTGGATTCTAAGAAAAAGTCATTGCAATAAACACAGGTAGAAAAAGAAGTTTCAGTTTATATTAGAAACCTTGGAGTCCAGATCATGCTAGTATGGCACTCTACAGTACTTGTAATACGATCAGTGCTCATGAGTTTAGGAAATTATTTGGAAGATAATTTAAATTAATTGAAATACATTTATAAGCAGTAAAATACCAACAATTAGTGATATGATATGTTCATTTATGCTTGGTCTTCCTTTTTCTGCTTACAGCACCTATGTTTTTTTAAGTCACCTCTCCTTCTCCTGAGATTGCCTCTGAACAAGTGATCAGATACTCAAAAGAAATTGGGTAGTACACACACCAGAAAAAAAAATCTTGGCACTGTATACTTAGCTGTTTCTGAAGACCAAACCCTCTCTAAGGCAACTCAAGTTAAGAATCCAAAAGACAATGTCAAGAATCCTAAAATGTTGCACAGAAACAAGACAAGCTAGATTACACAAAAAAACCCTGATACATAAAGGTCAGAAGATAATATGATCCAATCAATTTAGAAGTTCAAATACACTCACTAAGTGAGTGTAAAGATTAATAAAAGATCTTTTATTAATTTTTTAAAAATTAGTGTAAACATCCACAAGATAAAAGATAGTTTTGATTTGCTAAACGTTGGGTCCCTTAAAAACCCTGTGTACAATTAATTGGATATGTATCTTACCTGTTATTTTGAGTATGAACTATTTTTCAAACTTTATTTTCTTTATTTTACACAATATACCGCTCTTTCAAAATTAGAAATGTTTCATCACCTTTCTTCAGTCTGACAGGGTTACAGAAAACAGAAGTACCTCAGGATTTTGAAAGCACTTCCCAGTCACTATTACTTGAAAGCCAGAGTTTTAACTCTCAAAGAGGCATGATGTCCAAAAAGAAACAATACTCTGAAAAAAAAAAAAAAAAAAAAAAAAAAAAGATGAAAAATTGTAGATTACTTTCACAGGCTCTTATTCTACAATGGAAAAAATATCCACATTCTAGCCAGGCTTCTTTGAAAAGAATATTTTCCTTTTATACAGAGATAAAAAGCAAAGCTTTCAGGTCAGAGGCTATAGGGGAAAAGAGCTAATGTCTCCCCTGCTTTGATGTTACAAGTAGTGCCTCGTTACAGAAGCGTGTTAGAGCTACCAGTAAACTGAGCCAGCATATTTAATAACCAGCTTCAGTATGGGTGGCATATGGATCATTCTGTACATAACACAGCAAGCAGTCATGTACATTACCAACAACACACAGACCTTTACTTTAAGGTGTTTACATAGCTTTAGCTATGGCATAGCTAAAAGGTAATTTTTGATTTACAGATCCTGTAGGAAGACTTCTTATAAATGTGACTATGGACAGCAAACCAGAATTAAGAGTTCCTCTCTGGGTAACATATAAAACATATAATGGGGTTTTTACTGGTGTGTAATGCCTGGAAACAGATATTTCAGTCTGTGAGTACTCAGCAAAAGAGTGATTAATGGTATTTGGTGTCTCATTTGATTTTGAAGCTGAAGTACAGAAGGTTGGTGGAACCAGCCCAAAACAGCATGGTCTGGTGCCCCTGTCTTTCACAGATTTCTGGGAGGTGGACCAAATGCACCAGCTTGTATTGGTCCTAATGCACCAAAGCCTCTAATAGAACAATTTACCTGTTACCTTTTGGAACAGTATATCTCAAAATCCAGAATATGCTAGAAGGACATCAATAATTATTACCTTAAAAATCAATCAAAAATATTATTTAAATTTTGATATTATGTAGCACCAAGCTGTATAACAGTAAGAAACGCCTTAAGGAAAAATGAAACAAAATAAAATAAAACAAAAAAACCCCCACTCTGAATTATTTTTTACTTCCTTTTTTTGCATATGTAAATTGAAACTTGGTAGGCATACTAATTGTCAAATTAACAAAAATAATGTTTTTTCCCCAAAGTATTTGATCTCCTCCAACAGAACACTATATACCAAAAAGCCTAATTTCTGATTGAGTTTTCTATAATTTAGGAAATTGTGTTTGTTTGGATATTATTAGTGAAATACTAATTGCTGAGTGAGACTACTGATTATGCAAATATGAAAATTACATTAATATTATTTATATACCCTGTAGTTTGAGTATTGCTTGGTAGAGAGTGAGATTATTCACCAAAATCTCTCAAAAATCTCAGCTTATCATAAAGCTGAAATGCAAAGACCCTACATTTGAACCACAGGTAGATAAGCCCCGGCATCTTTTCTTGTGCATACAGGAACTTCTGTAACTCCAGATTTCAGCCAGAAGTGAGCCACTGCAAGAAGGATAACAGGGGTTTGTGAAGGAATATCAGTAGGGAGTCTCTGCAGGAAAGATGGAAAGTATTCAAAAGAAATGGGATACCAGTAAAAATACCGGGAATGGGAATGTGAAAAGGAACTTGAGTTCAGGGAAAAGCTAAGAAAAAGGGAATTAAAAAAGCTAGATATATTAGGAGTGTTGCAAAAGAAAGGAAACTGCAAAAAAAAAAAAAAAATGAGAACCTTAAATAGAGAGGAACAGGGGAAATACCAGTTTCACTAAATGTTTCCTGATACAGCAGCAAAGAAACAAATCACTCTCCCTATAGGTTCAGGTGCCTGCCACAAAAAGTCCAGGAGGAGTTTTTGAGCATGATTATTCTTAACAGATTTCCAAATTACATTTTTAGCTTTGTAAGTTTTATTTATAAATATATTTAAGATGAATGACTCACTGGAAACATTGGAGAGCACAATGTCTTAAATAACCACAGCTTTTCTAGACTTGGTTTCCACACAGGTAGGCTAGGTTTTAACCGATTATACTGGCTTCAGAATGCTATGAAATCACATTTTCCCTCTGCTAGAAGCTTCACCGCCAAAAGCACAGATGTCTGAAGGGAGCTCATCTTCCTGTACCTCCCACTGTAAACAGTGTGCCTTTTGAGGTCATATAATCTCTTCACCACACAGACATCAACATTTGCTGTATGGAAAAGATGCACAGCAGAAAAGGCCCACAAGCCCCATTTCAATACCGTCAGGAGCAGGGGGCTGTAAACCAGGACCCAAACCCACAGCAGCTGTATTCATCTCCTGAGGCGCCTCAGAGCTCTTAACAAGAACAATAACAAAAATGTGGGCTTGTTTTTTCAGTGGAAGGTATGACACACAAAGATTACATTTTGTTTCTCTCAGATGATTGGAAATGATGATGTTATGATGGACCATATCTCTTTTTCTGTTTCAACAGCTGTTTGGGAAATCTCCAGATTTTCCAGAAGTTTATAGGCTACCTCCTTAGTAACAACACAACTGTGAAACTCTCTGCTCTGATCTGCCAGTTTTTCATCCTGCCTCCACACCAATTTCTGCCTTACTGACGAAGTATCTGCAATGGCAGATGGGCTCCATAATCCCTTTTTGTTTTCACACGTTAGTGCAACTCTACCCTGCCTAGATCAGAACGCACTTTAGATTCATTTGCTCCCCTTTCTTTTGGAGAGCGCCCATTCTAGCTCCCATAGCAGGACCAGAGGGAGCAGATGAAGGTTTCCAGGTGGGAAGTGAGCAGGGTGATTTTTTGTGTGCAACTCATAGCAAGGTAGGGTGTAGTCATAGAGATCCCCAACAGGTTGATATGCTTCCTCCCCCAGAACACTTCCTTTTTGCCTTTGTTTGTTCTTCAATAACGAGACATTGGGAACAAAGACCATCTAGTGCATGTGCTTGGGGAAAAGCAAAAAAAAAAAAAAAAACAACAACAACAACAAACAAAGGAAAAAAACCCAACAACAAACAAAAAATCTCTACTGCTACCAAGAAATAGCAATGAGACTTTTCTTTAGAAAGCTGTGTGATTTATAAACAATATACGACTGCCATGTGCTAAAAAGGAACAAGGTCTCTAGTGAAAAAGAAACGAAGTGTTAGTCTTAAAAGACAAAGTCAGGAGATACAAAAGGGCATACATCATTTCCCTCTGAAATTGTATGATAAAATGACAGCAAAAATCAGCTTAGAAACAACACATGAACTAGCCTTCTGTGCCTCCTGCTCTCTTCCTTCCAAGACTAAATGGATCTGTGTCTCTCTTTTGTCACATTGTTGTAACTTTCATTCAGTCTCCCCACTTCACCTTGACCGCATCTGAACAGTGACAATATGTTTCTTGTTCTTCACACTTTTCCCAGCAAGGATCACTGACAGCCTCTTACTATGTATTTTCTCGGCTTTTCTGGCTGGGACTTTTTTTTTCCCCTTCCTTTTTTTTTTTTTTTTTTTTTTTTCTTTTTTTTTTTTTTTTTCTTTTTTTTTTTTTTTTCCCCAGCCATCATCATTGCTATTTGGAAATAATTTGGTTCAATTTCCATTATAAACATGAAATGTTTGAATTAGCTCATAAGATCTCCCAGCTTGTAGAGGAAAGAGATGGTCTTTAAAAAAAGAAAAAAAAAAAAAAAAGTTTCATTTTTTACAAAATAAAAAATTAAAAACTGCAGAATAACCTTGAATCATTTCATACTGCACATAGAACTTAAAAATAATGAGATCTCTTCAATTTGGAAATGATTTGGGTTCTAGGCATATGAATCAGAGAGAGCTGTAAAATTATTAGAACACAGCAACATCTTTCATAAGCACTTCAATTCAGAGGTAATCAAATATTCTGGACTTGCAGAGCAATTTACTTGGCATTTGCAGGAAAGTCTCACTCTTTCAAACTGAAGCACTCAACACTATGAAGAACTTCAAAATTTTTAAATTGGCGTGTACCATACATGCCTAGAAATCCAATTCAGTCTTTAAATAAAAATGCTATAACTTCAGAAGTATGAAGAGCCCAGCCACAAAATAAGTGTTCTCTAGCCTTTCCAATCCAGTCTAGCTGTTATTTCCCCCATGCTAGGTTTTCTGGCATGAGGAGTTGCTGAAAAAATCAAAGGTGAGTGGGTTTTTTTTTTTTTCCTTTTTTATCCTTGCCTTCTGATTATCTATGACTATTCTCCGAAACTCAGTAAACCTCTGGACAGCCTTAGTTTGCAAGCTGATTTTCAAGCTGTGAATACTAGTTTTAAACAGTTTAAAATATTTTAAATTAAAAACAGAAGACCATGTTTAAGCCAAATCAAAGTTGTAATATCATCCCAACCAAAACTTTAATTATAATGAGTTTAAGTTTGCAAATCATATACACACACACATATATAATTTAGCTGAGCTTAGGTGTCACCCTGGTTTTTCTGAGTTTTTTAAAACCTTTTGAATTTTCATAAAATGGAGTCAGACCTTTTAGCTACTGTACAATATTAGAAGCAGTTTCTACCTTTTTCCCACATATGTAACATAAACAAATCCTTTGTTTTTCATTCTCTGTCCTTTGTATATTTCTAACCTGAAAACAATTGTAACTGACAGTTGGTCTAGCCACTGAGGCTGAGGGGTGATAACTCAAAAAGCCAATCTTCAGCCAGACCCACAAATGTATAAAAAGTAAAAAATAAACAAGGAAGCCTCTCTCCACCCTGACTCAGCTTGAGCTGGATCAGAGAAGTCTTTGTCCTGCGAAATTTCTCGTCTACGTGTCTAGGTAACAGTTAGGCTTGCAAATAGATTTTCTTAAGGGAAACCGAGCTCTGAAACAATATTAACAGAACAGGAAAATAAAATTAAATCTAAATTTTAAAAACTACATCTCATCTACACAAGGGAAAAAAAAAAAAAAAAAAAAATCATGGAAAGTCTCCTGCACAAGACAGTTTTTGTGTTGACCCAGCAGATCCTTTGCTTCCATGCAAGTTGTCCTGCTATGTAAAACAGACTCCTGTCACCAGCAAACTAGTGATGCCTCTCAGATTTGCATAGAAGGCAACCATCTTCCTAATCATACTGGCCAAACCCTTCCTTGTGGGTGGTCACATAAAAGGCACAGTCTATAGAAACTCAAGAGTTTTTTTTCCTTATGGACACAGAGGCAGGATGGCGTAAGACATAAATGAGGCAGCCAGTGATATTTCAGGTAGGATGAGGTTTTGACATTCAGTTCTGAAAATATTCTATTCAGTTCTAACCAGGTGCTAAGGAAGACATCAACAGAAGTTTGATTAGACCTTGGTAATGTTGGGGAAAACTGGTGCATCAGAAACAAGTAGGTGGAGGGGACTGATCAGACTAGGTGACCCAAATGTCTCCCTCAGGCTTTAAAACCACACAGAAGTTGTTTTGGTTTCATGCAGGTGATGCAGTGATGGATGGAAAAGCCCCAGACAGCATAATCAACTTTTGTCACAAATGGATAAGGCTTACTGCTGTTATTTTAGATTTTATGCCCTGTTAGTAGCTTCTCCAATGTACAGCATGCAAAAATACTTTTATTTGGGAAGGAACAGGAAATCATCTGGTTAAACCCTAATTGAACAGAGACCCAGAGTTTAGGTTGCTCAGGATTTTGTAAAGTCAAGATTTGAGTATCTCCAAGGATGTAGTTTTATAAATCACTAATACTTCTTCACATTCTCTTTTAAATTGCAGTATCCTAAAATTAAGAAATTTTAAGTTTTCTGCCTGAGACATTGATAGTCAGACCTGTTTCTAGGAATAGAACATCTATATGAAATATTAATGTGATATAAACAAATGCAGGTGGCCCTGAATGTTTTTAGTTCTACTGGAGTTCATGTGATCTATGATAAGAATTCTGTTCTGTTCCCCTTGGGCTATAGCTTAGCCTCAAGACTTAGAGGATGTGTGACTTAGTGTGAATTTAGTGGAGACTATGATGTCTATAAATCCTTACAAAATCTCACACACACAAAAAAGGTATTAGTAGGTTTCTACCTCAAACTATGCCAGGCTCATTGTCAGACAGCAAAAGTGCTTACAAATATCCATCATAATATTCTCAGGCTTATTAATTTAGCTCCTTGTAACACAGACTGAAAGGAGCTGGTAGTGAATGTATTTTAAAGAATGCATCCTCTTTTCCCAAAAACAGAAAAGACCACTAAACCTCTCCAGAATCTTTCAAATAATGAAACTTGAAGTATCTGTAACTGGACAAATGTGTAACCAAGTTTGAGGACCGAACCACAACAGTTGGATACAAAATTGTTTCAGATGCAACTTAATTATTTTCTACCAGATTTGACTTTTCTTTCCTGCATTTGCTATGTGTGAAGTTTGAAAGTAAACTTGTTTTAGAAATGGTAGAAGACTGTAGTCATGGCTTCAAATAGGAAATTATCTACATGTTCACTATTAAATGTAGATGCAGTCAGACAAAGATAAGACATTACCAATAAGCAAATATTTTCCAATGCCAAAATTCTTCATAATTTTAACTGCAGTCTTAAATGACATTTAAAAATATTTTATTTTATTTCAGGAAAAAGACTTTTTTAGCTTACAGTAGCATTTAACTTTGATACTTATCTATTGAAATAAACTATATGGGAGAGAAATGCTTTCCTACTTTCCAGGAAGCTGTTGTTCAGCACTGTTTTGTAAGTCAAGGTTGTTCAAATAAAAGAGAAAAGTAGTTAATGCTACTAGAACTATTTTGTGTACTAGCTAGATGACGCCTATAATTTTTGAGCCAAAATCTCAAAACATTCATGACTTGGAAAAAATCCAGAACTCTTAATCTGTAGATAATTTCAGCTTCCTCAGTGTTGAAGATTATTTTTGTGCATTGAGCAGTTTAATCCAGTAATTAAGAATTCCCTTTATGCACACAGAAACTATCTGAAATCAGCTGCCTTCCGCCTTTCCAGAAGCCTCAGGCCAGGAGGAGAAAAAGGTAAATAATGTCAGCAAAAGTGTATAAGCTAAATAAACTCTACTAATAACTTCATAGATTTCCCTTTAGGATTCACCTCAACCTCTTAATATGTTTTTAAAATCAAGCTGCCTAATGTCCTAAGTTTAAAAACGTGGTAACAATTTTTTTTTAATACCATTTTTCAATACTAATTTGAGAAGACTTCGAACAAAGAAGAATGGTTTTCCAAGTCAAAACCAGCAGTTCTCATTTTGTTTTGCTGTAGTTTATTAGAAACAAACAAACAACAAAAAAACGCAGCACTAATTTTTGGTTGTCTCTATGCATGAGACAAAAACCAAAAGTTTTTAAAGGGTTAAAAAAAAAAGCTAAAATAAGGCTGCAGATTTGATTTTCACAATTAATCAATTAGACAAGTTGTCCTCCCCAACAAATAAAGAGCCTTTAAGACATAAGCAATGAAAATTGTTTTCCATTCTAAGCAGAGAATGTATTCCACTCCTCACCAGATTCCCCCATCAGATAACAACAGAATTTTGAAAAATAAAGGATTGTGGTTTGGTGGGACCACCTGGAGAGAACAGTTCAGAATGGGAGATGAGCTGAAAAGGGCTTTCTGCATATCTCCTTGGTGCAGAGACTGTGCATGTCTCCTCTGCTCCCATCTACCTGAGCTACACTGGAAAACTGGTGCCAGTGGAAGTATCCCCCTCTTTAAAAAGGCATCAGCATGAAGCA